>NC_090064.1:9724568-9879884 GCF_038355195.1 Osmerus mordax
TTCTCTCTCTTATTACTTCGCTCTCTCTTTTAATCCCAATGTCCTATTGCAGCTTTTTTGTGACATGTTCCAATTATCCCACACCAATTATAATGAAAGAAACGCCCAATTAGGTCATTAATTTCATCCTTTCTTCAGTGTTCACAAGCAAACAAACACGTACACAAAAAGGGGGATGAAAGTGACTCTCATGGGTCCTGGCAACCAGCTGTGTGCATGTCTGTATGGCATTATTAGCTCACACAATCTGATAATAATTAGCTCATTTCAAGCAAAGCAGATTTGCATGCATCTGGCATGTGTGTGTAAATTAATTATGTGTAAGATCTGTATTTATAAAAATGTGTGCTTTTGTGGATGTACAGCTTTGTGTGTGTATTCTTGCATGTATGTTTGTGCATGTGTATGGTATACGTGTGTGTGTGTGTGTGACTCACTCGTCTCCATGGCCAAGACAGTGATGTTGTGCCAGGAAATCTCCTCTCGGTCCAGCGGCAGCACTGTCATCAACGACCCGGAAGTGATATCAAAGTACCCTCCGGGGTCACTTGACCTCTCAATTGAATATCTGGTGACAAAAAAAAGTATTTTTAAAGAAAACTTGTTTTTTTCCACAGTTTTGTGCGTGCGTTCCTTATGTAAAAGCAGTTCACCACACCATGTAAGCACAGTAAAAACATGTGTGACAACGTGATAAGGCTTGAGGCAGACACGTGTTGGCCAATTCAAACAGGGCTCCACGGCAGATGAGGTGATGATAAGGTTTACAGTAATACATCCACACCCCCCCCCCTTCCCCAGGACACTGCCAGGCTGGTTCACTTCCTGATGGCTTTCCTCCTAAACATCCTCCTATAACCCCCTGTAAGCATTGTGCAACTGCAACCAGACTTACAAACACACACAAATACACACACACACGCACACATGCAAAAGTAATGTAATCAATGCAGAGACGCAATGGGTGTGGTCCTCAGTGGGGAAGCTGTAATACTGAAAATATGGGCTGTTTGCTCAGGGCTGCCTTACATGGAGTGTGTGGCAGGTCTGTGAGGCTTGTATACTGTAGAATAGAATGGAAATAGAACATTGATATTCAGTACATCCTTTTAAACCTGAGCATGCTGAAACTGGCAGAGTTTGTGTATGTGTGTGTGTGTGTGTGTGTGTGTGTGTGCGGGGGGGTGGGGGTGTTCAGCTGTGTCAAAAGTATGTGTGTGGTTGTCTCTGTTTTGCCTTCTTGAATATGCACGTGTGTTTGTGTGTGTGCTGGCATGTGTGTTTGTGTGTGTGCTGGCATGTGTGTTTGTGTGTGTGCTGGCATGTGTGTTTGTGTGTGTGCTGGCATGTGTGTTTCTCTGCCGAGAGCAGGAAAGAAGCTTGTCCGTGACTGGCACAGTGATGGCTGGGGAACATCTCCCTGAAGGAGGTCTATTAATATCACTCCTACATGGACCAGAGACCGGGTTGAATGTGTATGTGTCACATAACACTGTTTGTTTATGTGTGCGTGTGGTGTTCATTATGTGTGTGAATGTGTGTGTGCGTGCCTGTGTGTGTGTTTGTTGTGTGCATGAGTATGTGAGTGTGTTTTGGGCTGTCAGTTGTAAACAGATACAGTAGGATGGAAATTAGATGAGAGGTGTGAAGAACAGGAGATAGCATGATGGAAAGACAGAGAGAGAGAGAGAGAGAGAGAGGACAGAGAGAGAGAGAGAGAGAGAGAGAGACAGAGAGAGAGAGAGAGAGAGAGAGAGAGAGAGAGAGAGAGAGAGAGAGAGAGAGAACAGACAAACAAAAGACAGGAGGCAAAACAGGACAGAGATTGAGAACGAGCAAAAACAAAATTTGCCAGATAGAGACAGTTCATCTTTTCGTCTCCCAAAGTACCACAGGTCACCCTGCATGGTTGTCCTTATCTGCCGCGTTGTGATGTCAGCGGTGTCCGGTGGCCTCAGTGAAGCCATGGCAACCCTGATGTTGTGCTCCCCCTCCCTTCCTCTCTCTACACCCCACGGATTCTCCCTCACGTCATTGTTGCTAACGACCCAGAGCTGGTATGAACCTTCTCTAGCGGGCATCAGAGGCCTTCGTCAGTGTCCACCCCGCTACAGAGCACCACCATCCTGGGCGTCACACAAGAACATGGGGGAGAAGAAATCCGTTCAGTGCCCCTGGAATGTCTAGAATGAGATCCGCAGTTACGCAACATTCATTTGTTCCCTAGTGAGTGTCTTCCGTGGAAGCCCTCACATCTTTTTCATCTATAAAAAAAAAAAATCCCACATGATTCATAATAAATATTTTGAGGGGTTTCCAAAATCCTCCAGCTTCCGGTTTCAAGAGAGTACAACACAAAACAGACCTCATGTGTGGCGTGTTATAACTCTAACTTTAATTCCCATCATCCTGTTCTCTAGGGAAGATAGTCTGTGAGATTAAGCACACACAAACACACACATACAAATGTACACCACATGTACAAAACACGCACGCACGCACCATACCTACCCACCCAATGTGGTACCTGCACTCTAATAGTAATTGTAAAACAGGCAGACAAACACAAGAGTGGAGCAGTCTTTGATCCCTCCAAATGATTAATAGTCTCATTAAATGCTTTATAGCTAATTAGTTTATGAGAGGTGCAGTCTGGACACTCACACCATGCTCCTTATTTTAACAGGACATCTGCTTGGATGTTTACAGAGACACACTCTGCTTAATTGAAAACTGTTTTTGTCCAAGTTTAGACTCATTGGCTAATGGTCAGAGCAGCATCAGCATTATGTTCACCTTTTACCCACATTTGTCTTATTGACAGGCTCTATCACTAGCTAACAAACATGCATTTTCAGATTTCAGGATGGTGTGCTCTGTGTTTCTTTAGCTGAACTGAATTCCCACCTTTGTTATACTGCTCCTTACTGGACACTTATTGACATTACATGGGCTCAGTTTCTGACCGGTAGACAGATGAGGAGGTGACAAACTTATGAAACTTTTCTCATTACCATTAAAGACATTTCAGCAAGTTACAGTTATCGCTCGAGTGCCAGCCGAAGCTTCCTCACCGGATTGTGTTGTTGGCCACGTCGGGGTCTCTGGCCGAGACGGTTTTGAACACGGTCCCTATCTCAGCGTTCTCGCTCAGCTCCACGTAGTACGCCGGCATGTCGAACACGGGCGCCTCGTCCACGTCCTCCACGCTCACGTGCACGATGGTCACGTCCTTGAAGGGCCCGCGCTGCCTGAAGACTGGATCCAGGTGTTTGTTGGCTCCCTCCACCTTGAGGGTGTAGCTGGGCTTCCTCTCGTAGTTCAGGGGCTACGGAAAAAAATGACAAAATATATAATACTTAAGACAGGAGAATATTCGTAGAATGTTACAGTGAATTTGTCGGGCATTCATGAGACGTAGGTTCGTTTGCATTGTTGGCCTGTTTACTCTGGCGGTGCACTGCTTTGTGTTCAAGCCCTTGGACGACATCAAAAGGCGGTCTTCAAATGAACCTGTGCATTTTCAATGTATGTCAAGTCAAGATGACATGTATCTTGCATCATATCATGGGATGTAGGTGAAATCCCATGCATCTTTGGAGGACTCATACCTTTTTGATGGTGATGATGCCAAACATGTTGGTGGGGTCGGTGGTGATGTCGAAGGTGTCTCTGCCGTCGCCGTCGATGATGCTGTACACCATCTCGGCGTTGGCCCCCACATCGCGGTCCTTGGCCCAGATGCGGCCCACCACCGTGCCCACCTGCACTGACTCCGGAACGCTCATCTGGTACAGCCCTGAGAGAAATAGGTAGTTAGAGAGAGAAGAAGGAAGAGAGACACAGATAGAGAGAAAGTGAAAGAGAGAGAGAGAGAGATGGAGACATCAAAATCAATTTCATGTTCATTTGTTGTACCATGTGCTTAAACTGTGTACTGTTTACCAACTGTGTACTCTAGATGGCGCCAACTATCTTCATTAAACCCGCATGGCAACTCCCGCAATACAAATTGTTGAACAAAAATTGCCTCCGAGAGACAGCCAGCTAAAAATGGGTTACAATGAGTCAACAGGAATTTCATTTAGAATTTAAGCTCTTCTCAAAACAGGAGCGGGCGGCTGCCCAATTTGCAGCACTCCTGACGTCCCTTCAATGAAATGGTCACACATTGTGCTTGTCAGACAATTGCCCCTGAAGCTCTTCAACATTTATTAAACTCTTGTAGAAGTGATGGCACTAATGGGCAGAATGGAGGGATGTGTATGTGCGACTGTGTGTGTGTGTGCGCGTCTGTGGTTTGTTGAGGGGACAAGCCCACCAGTCGGGCGTCTGAGGAGAGACGGGTGACCTTGTGACCTTTTTGTGAAGGATAACGAGCGGAATAGAAATGGGGGCAATCAAAGAGACAGCATGGGGAGGCTGGTGGTGAGAGTGAGGGGGGAAAGAGGGAGGGAAAGAGAGAGGGATGAGTGGACTGATGGGAAAGAGACTAGTCACTGGTGGCTAAAGGAGGGGATGAGGGAGAGAGGGATGAGGGAACATTGATAAGAGGCTAGAGACTAGTGACTAAGAGAGGGGATGGGGGGCAGAGGGCGAGAGAAATGGAGGAAGAAAGGAACAGAAAGATGGCTCAACGGGAGGGTAAAAGGAGGATAGCAACTGGAAGGAGGAATGGCAAGGCAACAGGACAATGAGTCAAGAACGAAAGAGGAGGAGAAGAACAGAAGAAGTGGAACCAGATGAGAGAAAGGGAAGGAGTGAAAAGAGAAAGGGTCAGAGGAGGGGCTGGGGCTGAAGAGATGTGCGGAGGAGAAGAAGGAGACCAAGAGGAGGAGGAGATGTGCAGCTTACTCTGGTCAAACACGGGCGGGTTGTCGTTCATGTCCCCCAGTGTGATGTGGACGCTGGTGGTCCCAGCCAGGCCGCCCAACTGCCCCCCCATGTCTTTAGCCTGGATGATCACCGTGTAGTTCTCCTTAGTCTCACGGTCCATGTCAGCCAGGGACACACGCACAACTCCTGGGAGTAGAGAGGGGGGGGGGGGGGGGGACACATAGGAGGAGGTTAGAAGGGAGAGAGGGCCGAGAGGGAGAGGATGAGAGGGAGAAGCCTGAGATGACTTGAGGGTCAGCGTCTGACTAGATTAGGGTCGTACCGAGGGGATGTTGTCTCTGGGGATGACCGCACAGGTTAAAGTGAACCATGTCAGACTGGGGTTCAGATTCTCATAACGAGGGCCAAGAGTTTTTTTTAATCAAATGATGGTCTTGACAGGGATAAATGGCTGGCCCTTGTCACAGTTTTGGGCTGGGTCAGAAATTTATTTTCCATTAGCGTGTGATATCCATCAATGCTAGGCAGTGATGCCAAGTGAAATGTTGTGCCATGACCTACTCTTCTTTAGCAAAATGAGCTTGGTCCCTGTTGATGTGACATAGTGGGATTTTGGCTCCAACTTCTATTAGGTTAGTACCACTTTCAGCCACCAGAGGGGGTCTTAACCATCGCAAGGTGCAACAAAAAGGGCTCTCAAAAAAAGGGAACGGTGGAATTATGAAAGGTCTGGATGGCTAGGACTCACATGGCCATCACTGGTTTATTGGAATATTATTGTACTATAACCTGTCTTGGCATCCACAGAGAAGTAAGGTTGTCCTTCCAAGATGCTGTAGACCACCCTGGCACTGTTCCCATAGGTTGGGTCATCCTCATCTGTAGCAGTCAGCTGGATCACCGAGGTTCCTTGGGGGGGGGGGGGGGGGGGGGGGGGGGGGGGGGAGGTAGAGATTTACATTGGAAACCAAAAAAGTATTTTGTTCACCATGATGTGTCGGTAATGATTGCCTTGGGGGAAGAGACTAATGGACCATGGATGGTCAGTGACAATCAGTGACAATTTCTTATGTGGAATTTGTTGTCCACTGTCTCTTCCTGAGTTGTGTAGGGTTGCAGGCTTCGTGTCAACAGAGTTATTGTTCTATTGATTGCAATCTTCTGAGGTGAATAATCTAGTGCGTTGTCGGCCAGACTAGAAATCCACAGACGAGTATTTCACTGTGTTCACAATGACATAAAAGAGCCCATATTAACTGGCTTTGAGCCTTTCACACTTTTGAATGACGTCAATGTACAATCTCTAAAATCTGCAGCAGGATTGTTAAGACATAATGCAATACTCCAATCATGATCCCCGCTTTTGTGTTCCGCGTCAAATAAGCGGCCCGGTTTTCTTAAGAACACAAACACTCGTGATAACCAACTTCAGGACCAGACTGTCCGTGTCTTTCCATCTGCTCCTCCTTTTCTCCCCCCACCCCTCCCCACTCTCGCTCGGCTCACCGATCTTGGACATCTCCGGTACGGTGGCCTGGTATGGCCCATCCAGGAAGCGTGGCTCATTGTCGTTGATGTCCTGGATCTTGACGATGAACTGGGACTCGGGCTCCAGGGGCCTGTCCGTCAGCCTGTTGCGAGCCTGGGCGCGGAGCATGTACTGGGCCTTGACCTCGCGGTCCAGGCGCTGGATGGCGTGGATGTCCCCTGTGCTGTCGTCGATGGTGAACGTGGTGCCCGCCCCTTCGCCTGTCAGGATATACTTGATAGAGCCATCGCCCAGGTCCATGTCCGAGTGGAGCTGTTAAAGTGAAAACAACAAGGTCAGTGGTTGGGGACATCAGATTTGTTAAATTTATCTCAAGAGTTGTTCAATTGAGTTCTGTTCAACAAGGTATGCTCGACCAGGGGCACCTTGAGGTCTGACAACAGCCTATTTACAGTGTTACAGACTTCACCGGCCAGACACGTCAGACTAGTGAAAAATTGGTTGCTACTTAATCACTGTAAGCAGGGACATAATCATGCCAGAGTTCCCCTTGATCAGTTTCCATGTTGTGGCAGGAGCCCAGGGGGTGCAATCAGACGTCTTTTGTGGGGTCGGTTAGCGACAAATACCAGCCTGTTGATGTGCAATCACTCCTCATTTTGTCCTGAGAGGGCCTCTCTCTGTGATGAACACTCGGGCGACAGAGCGAAATTAAATCTTCCCATCGGCTGTTTTCGTATACAATCAACAGGAGCGGAGAGAGACCTCTGAGCGTGGCTCAGATGCAACCCCCACTGGTTTGATAGCGCTTTCCCATCGAAAAGTTTCGATTACCTCCCCCCAACCCCCCTCCCTCCCCACCCCTCTCCACAGTCACTGGGGCGGAAAGATAATGCTAAAGTTGGAAGTTGTGAACCTTTGTGGTCCTGGTGATGCTGGCAATCATCGCAGTCGTTCATTGTGAATTCCTTCCTCTCATCCCTTTGTACAGAGAGCCTGGGCCCCTGCACCTCTCTTCACAGCTGGACTCAGAGTGGAAGAGGTGGTCTAATTCACGCCTAGCTGTGTGGCTTAGTCTCATGACTCATGCTGATTCATAGTGCCGCATCTCTAAATCTCCTTTGAGCTCGTCCATGGCTCCTGAACCTCTTTGATTAACAGCCGTCTAGCAGGGAAAGAGGACAGGCAGGCTCAGTAGCTGGGTCCTGAGGCCATCAGTTCCAGCCCCAGTCCCGGTCCCAGGCTCAACCCTCGTCCTGGCGGTGGTCCAAGCCAGAGGGGTATTGAGGTGAAGAACAGGAGGTGAAGAGAGCTGGCTACTCTCTCTCTCTCTCTCTCTCTCTCTCTCTCTCTCTCTCTCTCTCTCTCTCTCTCTCTCTCTCTCTCTCTCTGTCTGTCTGTCTCTCTCTCTCCCATTGTGTGTCATATCCCACAATGCCTTCTGTCCTGAGTGGCTCTCAGGGTAATAACATAGCCTGTCCAAGTCGCTCATTTCACTCCAATTCTGAGGGGAGCAGGGACGGCCTGAAAAGGAGCAGTACGTCAATGGAGCACACTAACAACTGAGGTGGAAAGAAGAGAAACAAATACATGGGCTGGTGGAGGTGTGAGGTGGGGACAGACTGAATCGGCACTCTCCAAAGATTTATGAAAAATGTTTGGGTGAAGGATGAGTGTGTAATGTTGCTACCAGGAAATGGTTTCAAATCATCACATCAGCTCCAATCAGGGAGGTTTGGGATCAAATAAACTCCTTGTTCGCCATTTCCCAAAAGGAAGTCTGGAAGAAGGAAGTGATTATTTCTACTTCCTTTTTTAGGTCAATGAGGAATAATGAGGCAACCATGAATTCAATCAGAAGCTATGAAATCACAGCATTTGAAAATCAAAAAGCGCTGATTTTTGTTCCCCAGGTTTTGTATGAGCGCCTGGTAAAGTGGAGGAAGATGTTTTTAAACAGTCTTTCACAGAGGATTCAAAGAAATTTGAGACTAATGGATTGGACTTGGCTTACTGCAAATTCACAAGCTCATTGTTATCTTGCAAAATACATAGAGGGTATCAGAAACGACTATAGTGTTTCAAGAGCCGTCCAGACAGTTCACTAGATAAATGTGTCAACTTTGGGTCGCTTTTGCTAAAACCCTTCTGCTAAAATCACTGATACATTTGCTATTAAGCTGTTTAAACGATAGCCCTCTTCTTTACAATCGATGCCGTCATGGTCGACTGAACGGAAGGGCCGATGAACCGGCTGAACTGTTTCTTGATCAAATGTTCCATTCCCTTTAACGGTCTGCCAATCAAAGCTATCCTCATGACCACTCTTCTGGACTTTTCACACTTCGAGTAGATATGCCAACTTTCTATAGAGATGTGAGGATTGTAACTTTCTATAGAGATGTGAGGATTGTGCGTGTGTGTGTGTGTGTGTGTATGAGAGCATGTGTGAAGCTGGGTTTGAATTGATGAACTTTTTTCTATTGTCTGGACGTCCTTCAAAGGCATAGAAGGGAGAGCCTCTCAATAAAGAAGAAACGTATCCAGCAATTGAGCTGGGATTTAGTATACTGATGCAACTCTGCCCAGCCGTGGACCACTCGTCCATGATCTTATCTTTTCGACATGCATCTGTTCAGCTTTGGACTGGAATAGTAACAATCTATTTGCCTTCTTTCTCACTTCTTGCAGGCTCATGTAACGATACCCACTGAGGTCTGAACCAATTATCTGGGCATATGGTGTTGTGGTGCTGTTTTGTGAACTTTGCTCTCTGGTGGTTATATCGTCTTAACACATCTTCACCCAGCCAACCATTTCAGAATAAGTTAAAGTCAAGAAATTATTCTACCCTGAAGAAGTCCTCCTTTTCTCTTCTTTATCATTCTATTTTACCTTTCCTACTTCTCCTTTAGAACTATTCCCTAACCCCAGCTTCACTCTCTATCTCCCGTTCCCTCTAACCCTCTTTCAATCTTCCCTCTCTCCCTCCCTTGCAGTGAACTCACCTTTCCGATATACAGCGGCTCCAGGCCGGTGTATTCCTCCAGCACGAAAGAACTGATTCCAGACCCAGCCTCTCTTCACTCTTTGAAGGAGGCCAGAGCTGCTGGCGTCCTGCCCAGCTGTGTGCTCCGAGCAGTGGGCATGGGGTAGCAGGGTCAGGAGGGTGAGGGCTATGGCCAGTAGGGTGAGGGCACCACTCTTAGGCTGCCAGAGGTCTCCCATGGCTGATAGTCAATCCCTGTAATACAACACAACTCCCCAGGTCTTTGTCGCAATCTCGGGTTAGGGGGATAACAAGTCCTCCCTATTCTTCCTTGGGTCCGTGGGTCCTTCCTTGGGACTGGTGGATAGTCTAGACAGACAAAGAGAGGGAACAGAGAAAGAGAGGGGGCAGATGAGTGTTCATCCGTCCTCATATTCAGATGTCATTACGTTCCCCTTGGCCTAAGCTCCCTCTTGGTTGGATCACGGGGCAGTATGGAAGACGGTGGAAGACACATGTCCCCCCTCTTTTGTGCTGCGCAGGGGAGATTAGGTTCTCCTCTGTCTGCCTTCTTGTTCAGTGATAATGAGCTCTCTATGTGTCTGTTTGAGACTGGGAATATGGACAGAGAAGGTATGTGTGTGCGTGTCTGTGTGTGTGTGTGGTGAGAGAGACTTATTAAGGCAAAATGAGGGGGGGGACCTCTCACACAATCATGTGGAGAGAGAGAGGAGAAGCAGAGTCAGGCATGGCGAGGCACTCTGATCAAGGCTTTAGTCCTCTCTCCTCGACCCGTACCAACTAGTAACCAGGGTGGCTGGATAAATCTCATTAGAGTGAGAGAATTCACCACAAAGTAACAGTGCCTTCAAGTATTTATTTAGGAAACAACACTTGGGTGCAGCAGCTGTAGAGAATCTTGTGCAAGAACTGAAGAACCTTCAAAACCCTTATAGAACCACCTTCAATTTAGACTTGGCTGAAATGACATTTGTGTGGAACCTTTTCTTCGTTCTTCAGTTAAAAAACAAACATATACAACACCTCCTCCCTCCCCTCCCTCCCTCCCTCCCTCCCTCCCTCCCTCCCTCCCTCCCTCCCTCCCTCCCTCCCTCCCTCCCTCCCTCCCTCCCTCCCTCCCTCCCTCCCTCCCTCCCTCCCTCCCTCCCTCCCTCGTCTCGTTATCTCTCTCTTCCTGTCTTCTTCCACTGGTGTGGAGGTGATAGGAGAGGTAAATTCTTGCACATGGCTGTGGGGTGTGATGTTCTGCAGAAGCAGTGTTTATGTTTGACATCCCCATTCACCAGAGCTCGCGCAATGTTTTACACAAGCCTGTTTTGCAGAACAACTCTCATGACAAGTGCACACCCGGGCCACAGAGCACACACACTCAAACACAACCCCCCGCACCACAAACACACACACACAAGCACACACAGCTGACTAAAGGCTTACTTTTTGACCCAGTAATAAAACAGAATTTGGCTGACTTGATACAGTAGCAATTTCTTCAGTGCATGTATTTAAAGGTTTTTGTCCGCTTTGTTTAAAATAAATTAACAAATACAAATACTGCTGCACTATAAGGGAGAGATGAAAAGGTAAATTTCATCATCATCCCTGCAGTTTGGTTGTAAGGACTCAGTAAGTAACCTTACAGTAAGTACATGTAGTCATTTAGCAGACGCTCTTATCCAGGGTAATCTTACTTTATGGTTTTATATTGATTTTAAGGGTCACCATTTAATCAATTTTCTTTCTTTTTTTAGATATATGTTGTACACCCGGGTAAGTCACAACTATTCTTTCCTCTTTTACTTTTTATCATCTGTTTACTTCTCTCTTTTAACAAGCTGGGAAACATTGACAGATTTCTAGTGATGAAAGCAAAGAGGACCAGGAGAAAGAAAAAAATAAACCGTTAAAGAAAGAAACGGAAGACGGAAATTTAGCGGGCAAAAAAACGAGAGGGGAGAAAGAGAGACTGTTTCACTTCATTATGTTTTGTTAGACAGATGCATTGTGTGGCCAGGGACACTCTCTGAATTTCCAAACTCAGTTAATCGTCGTTGAAGAGGCACAAAAGGCAGGGAAGGGTGCAGGGCGTGGCTGCATTGTCAAGTGGGGGCCCGGGGGGACAGGGCCAGAGGAAGGGCTCCGACGAGGCTGTCTGGCCCTGGACCCAGATGCACCCCCCCCCTCCTCCCCTGGGTGGACTGGGTGAGCTCTGACCTCCTCATGGTCTTCTATGCTGTCCATTCAAGTGGTCCTGTTGTCACTATGAAGTCAAATTAGCTCCCTGACAGAGCCCAACTCCACAATGCACCCCAGGGCCCCTCCCCTCAGGGGTCAAGGCTTGCACCCGAGCATTTTGCTCCCATTTTGTCCTGCCTAATGAGGTGACATGCGACTTCATTGTGCTGGCAAAACATTCCACACATCTTTATGTGGGCTAATCTTATGGCTTTTCACTTGTTAAAAAGCAAAAGCAGCTGCTGCTTTGCCACACAAGCAGCCCTCGTTTAGAACAGGGGGAGTTTTGGAGGGAGGAGGGGATAAGAAAGAAGGGTGAATAAGGTATCATATGAGAAAGCGTTGCCAACTTTGACTCAAGGAGAGAGGTATTTTCCCAGCACTCTGCTTTTCTGTCCTTGATAGAAACCTGTACATCAAATCTCTAGAGCACAGGGTCTGGGGTCTTTGAAAGCAAGCCGAATGGATAGGGGGAGAGGGAAAAGAAAGAACACAGGTTTCCTCTAAAACTGTGTGATGGAGTTGATGCAAAGTGCTGGTTTTAGGAAGCGATGGACCATACCACTAAATCCAACTAAAATATTGTATGCACCCACCAACCCACCCACCCACACATCCCTTCTCTTAAATTTCTCCCGCCCAAATCCGCTTCTTCTGGATGGGCACATGGCTAACATGCAAACACATGCAGACGCACACACCATGATTCATGTGGAAAGTCACCCCTATACAGCAGGTCAGTGTTTTCTCAGCGTTGTGTGTGCTGCATAGTTGTGGCCAGGGCCTATTTCTGAGCTATGACTCTCAGTGGCCATTATGAAGGATGGATTTCACAGTGGGCATAACCATATCCTCCATTCACCTCTCTCTAAAGCAGACCTCCCCAAGTTCCCAAAAGAGCCTTTTAAAATGGGAGGATCCGTGAAACAGGGGCGATTTGGGGAAGCCCCCCCCCCCACCTATTGTAACCCCCGCCCCTGGAGGAAGGGCAAAACGTCATGGTCAATTTGTTAACCACAACTGATTTAGCATGGTGGAGAATGTGGCCACCACTGAGACACTTCATACTTTTGATCCTGCTTGAAGGTGACATGGAGGTTCTAGAGGGAAAGACCTCCACGTTCCACAGCCTGCAATGGAACCAGACCATAGAACCTAGATTACCCTAACCTCAACGTGCTTTAAAAGACTGATCGCATTGTCCTATCAAATGTTTCGTTTTAAATGGACAGCTACTTATTCTGTGATATTGTGAAGATGGTGTGAAGTGACCAGGTCTTGTGATTTTCACAGCAAAGGGTTCCTGATCTGGTAGCCCGCAGCAGAATCCATGCCTTTTCAACAAGTTCACAGAGAGAGACCGGCAAACTTCCAAAAGCAGTCTGGAACGACATGAGGTATATTTCTTCTGGGCTATTTCTTTCAAATCCCAGTTATTTGTGTGTGTATGCATGCTTGTGCGTATGTCTGTGTGTGTTTGTTTGTGCCTGTAACCCCCTCTTGACAGAATCGAGGTTGTGTGTGTTTGAGTATTTTCCAGTGGAATGCATCCTTGTGTGTGTTTGTGCCTGTGTGTGTATGTGTCCTGCACCCGTCTTGCCAGAACCACCACCTCCCTAGGTTTGAGAAACGCAGTGGCATTGGACAGGCTTTGAACATGTCCTGCCACACTCTCTAATTAAGGCGCATAACCCCCAACCTCTGTTTGTGTGCTGCCTCTGATGAACTGAGCATCTCTCTCTCTCTCTCTCTCTCTCTCTTCTCTCTCTCTCTCTCTCTCTCTCTCTCTCTCCTCTCTCTCTCTCTCTCTTTCTCTCTTTCTCTCTCTCTTTCTCTCGTTCTCTCTTTCTCTTTTTCTCTTTCTCTTTTTCCCTCCCCACGGGTCGTTTACTGTGAGGGTTTTCAACCACAGGAAAGACCCTTCCTGTCTTGGCCCTGGGCTCCGAAGCCCCCTAGCTTTAGCGACTGAACAAGTTTCCCTAATACCTAAAGGACAAAAATGGGAACCTATTTTGAAGTCTTTCTTTTGGCCAACAATGTCGTCCTTTCTTGCGTTTCGTCTTTACAATCTATCCCTCTACCTCATTGTACCACTACTGCTCCACGGTGCCCACACTCCATCTCTCATTCTTTCATCTCTCCTCTTTCTTTCACTCCCCTGATTCGATTGCTCTCTCGCTCTCTCCCCCCTCTCCTCCCTTTCCACCCTCTACTCCATTCATTCCTTGGTGTAGGCCATAAAAGAAGGCTTGTCATTTATGGAGAAATTAAATCACACAAACTGGCATTCATCCCAGCCACTGGTGCATGGAAATGATGTCACCGTGCATGAGCGTCATTGGGAGAAAATGTTTCGCAATCAGTGTCACTCTGCCACAAATTAAAATGCCGTGGTCCCGGGGACAAGCGAGGCCTTTCAGTGTCGATATCTTTCTCTCGCTAATCGCCAAATAAAATCTCCCTGGGAATTAGTGTGGATCGGCATTGAGAAAGACAAAAAGGGAAATTGTGTTCCACAGGGTAAATACACAAGCATCCATAAACCATTTCCATAACGCTTTCCCCCTCCCTCCTCCCTCGTTGAAATATCTTAAAATGTAAATGACTGTAGACCATGTGAGTACTCAGCAGTGTTGACACCGCCCCCAACTTTCTCTCTCTTCAAATATGTTATTTTCCCAGGAACAGTGATTGAGGACCCTCAACTTCCATGTTGACACATGATAATGGAGCGGAGTCTTTTGTAGATCCCTGTTTGAGTTGTTTTATCAATCCAAAAACTTGCTTTTATGCCTGCCTGTTTTCCTGGCCGACGTGATGTGACAGGAGACAGCTCAATGGTGTCAGAGGGCAACAAAAAGAAGATTCCTCGTCTCGAGAAAAACGTCTCAGCTCTTTCACTTGAAGAGTGAGTGCTGAAGTCTGAACAGTAAGTCAAAAGTATATCTGACAAAAGACCTGTCCTTGTAATAAGGACTGTTTTGTTTCAGAGCAGAGGTGCAAGAAAGATTCCCATTCTAAACAGCAACATGCCCTATCATTATGCATCTGGCTCATTACAACAGCACCACCAGTCTGGTTTCTAGACCATAGCTCCTCTCTGGATAGACACACATGCAGGATATCTGCTTCAGCTAACAAGTCACTGTTTATTCCACTAGCACACAGGGACTATATGCTGAAAGACAGAATGACTTACTATTGTTTAAGTGCATTCCGTTAGTGGACTTTCCAACTTTCCAACACTGAGCAAACTTGACAGAAATGTTCATTTAAGATTATTTCACATGGCCTATAAAAAACGAAAGAAAATAGAAGTCAGATAAAAGTAAAAATAATTAAAAAAATCTATGCCTTACCTTTTAATTTCTTTAAAAAAAATTGAGCTTATTTTTTTCTCTCTGGTTGTTCTTTTCTTGCCAGGCTCACACAATTTCCTTGTAAAAGTTTGGAGAATAACTGCTTGCAATGTATCAGTTTCTCAAAAGTCACCTCGAATCCATACTGTCTCTAAACCCTTGTGTTCTCTTTGTAAAGTTCCCAGTCCTATATCTCTCAGTCCTATCTCTCTCTCTCTCTATCTCTCTCTTCCTCTCTACACACACGCTCCTCTCTCTGCGTCTGTCCAGCACACGCGTTCGAGCTCCCTCTCTCTCTCCCTGCACACTCTCATCCTCGGTGTCATCCTGTGCCGGCCTGCGTAGCCAATCAGACAAAAGTACCATTCTGGCCCCGGCGGTACAATCAAAAGGGCAACCCTCCCCCACCCACCCCTGCCTAACACCCCCCCCCCCCCCCCCCCCCCCCCCCCCCCCACCTTCTGGCTCTGACTGTAATTCAGCAATCTGCAACCTGATGCTGGGAGGCAAGGAGAGCAACCCTGCTCAGAATCCCGTCACAAGAAGAAATGCTGCTGGGCCAGGGACAAGAGCAGAAGAATGTGTGTGTGTATGTATGAGGGGGGGTAAGGGTGAGTTATACATGCAGTGCCACCGAAAAAGCTACTTTTTCATTCCAGAAGTATTTTGGAAAAGAATAAAGTGGCCAGTGTGGATGGGTTGACTTGTGGTGGTACAGGAAAAGGTCCAGGAGGGTTGGGTGCTGGAATCAGAAGATGAAGAGTGAGAAAAGAAATCATCTCTCTGTCTGTCGTGCTCAAGCACACCAACCTGCCCTAATGCATTTGTATGTGACCGCTGCCCATCTGTCTAGGGATTTATGGCATAAAAGATAAAGCTTAAAACGACCCAGTCAGAGACAAAGCAATTAGTGTTCCAAATTGGCGTGAAGATTCTGGAAATGAGGTGCATGCCAACACACACAAAAGAGCGCAGAGCTGATTGGACACGGTCCTGGAAATCTGATCCCTGTTTGGACTGGAGAAGACTTATCCATCTGAATAGCGCAGTGTTTCATTTCGAGTAATCATGAAATTAATAT
Organism: Osmerus mordax; assembly: GCF_038355195.1. Taxonomy (NCBI): domain Eukaryota; kingdom Metazoa; phylum Chordata; class Actinopteri; order Osmeriformes; family Osmeridae; genus Osmerus; species Osmerus mordax. The sequence goes on from NC_090064.1 coordinate 9,740,576, forward strand.
GGCGAAGTAAAGTCTAGAGTGGATTTCATGTATACCTACCCTCTTCAGAGCCGAAAGTCAGTCAGCCGTGTTCAGATGGAAATTGAAATTATTACTATGCGGTAAGGTGTTTTGTGCCAATGGTCAAGCTATTTAGTTTGATTTGTAGCTATCTTGTTGTAGAAATAGTTTTACGAACATTCTTTAGCAATTTAATTTTTCCTCCCTGTACTGTAAATCTGGCAAATTTAATTTTTTATGCTTCTATGACAGTTTTATTTTATTTTTTTACTTTCCTGCCTTTTCAGTGTCCTTAATCTTACTGACAGAGTAATTTGGTATGTTGTATGGCAGTAAAAAACCAGATGAAAGCTGTTGTCGTCCCTCAAGCCAGATGGTCAAAAGGTTGTTCTCTCCATCACTTCAATATGCTTTTCCCTCCTTCTCTCCCCCTCTTCTGTCCCTTTCAACATGTCTGCTTTCTCATTTGGCAGCCCATTCTTCTTCCATAGACTCCCACCACCCCACACACTCCTCCTACTCTACGGCTTCTTTGTCTCTTTGAAGAGCTGACTGGTTAGTGCTCTAGCCAATCTGCTACACAATGTTTGACTGGACCCCCCAGAAAGGCAGGGGGGTGGAGGGGTTGTGGTGGTGGTGGTGGGGGGGGTAGTTTTTGTTAGAGTTTGGGGGTGCACTGGAAGAGGGGGGTGGCATTCCAGCTCATTGAGTGGCCCCTTCCATCATACGGTTCCGGGCTGGGGCTAATGATTGGATGAACAAATTGAACGTCAGGACCTGCGGAAGGGGCCTCCCCATTCCGCTGTCAGTGTAAGGGGAAAGTCAGGGGAAACAAGCCCCAGGGGGGGGTCTGCCTGAACCCCCTCCAACCCGCCCCCCCCCCCCCCACCCCCCCCCCCCTCCCCCAACCCCCCGTGACAAAAGCTTTTCTACGGTGTAGAAATAGATTGGATACAGTTGTGTTCTGCTAAGTTTGGGACATAGGTTGGAGGAAAGAGGCATGACGTTATAAGGACACGGTGTTTTCACGCCCAAGGATACACGCCGCCCACTCAAAAGGTTCGACGTTGTAGGCTGGGGAGGCCGTGACTTATTCTGCTCGTTCAACGTCTTCACAAAGCAATGAGAATGGCTTATCAGTGTGACAGGAAGCATATGTTTCATGGTTGTTAGGTAAACATTGTGAAGAGAGCTCAGTTCAACTCAATTCCAACCACCATCAAAACTAGTGATTTCAATTATAATACACGTGTTTATGAACAAATACTTTCCTCTCTAGACAATGTGATGCAAGCGTTCCTATCCACATCTTTAATGGAGGAACCATCGCATCGTCATTTCCAGGTTTCCTGAAACCAAGATGAACACTTCGCTAGACTGATTCACTGAATCACTTTGCCATCCCAACCACCATTGGGAATAGCATGAAAGGATGATAGTTCAGAAGAGATGAGAGAGATGGCGAGGGGTGTGGGAGAGAGAGAAAGAGGGCAAAGCCTACGATGTCTTGTGAGATGAGAGAGGCAGCGTCCCCTCACTTCTTTGCCTGAGATTAGAAGTGGCAAGGCCCCAGAAGAAGACACAAGTACAAAGAGATCCTGAATGTCTTTGGGGTGCGCAAACAAGCCTTTTCATGTCTGATTCCTGTTACAGGTAGAAACAAAGGGGGAAATTAGAGGGAGGAAGTAGCTGTTTCCCTTAGCCGACAAGGTCGGGGTGAAATGCAGAAAATAAATTCCTGGACGGTAGCCGGTTGAAAGAGTGTAACCTTTACAGTGTGAAAAGGAACAAAATGGAGGAGTTTCCAGCAAGATTGGCAATCAATCAACCCAGAGTGATGGCATTACTGTTTGCCCATGGCTACTGGTGGTAAACACCCTCAGTCTCAGAAGGACTCCGTTTATCTCTTGACCAGCGCCGCCCCCAACCATCCAACACATTTGACCGTTTCAGACACCGACCCAACTCTAAACAGCAATACTCGTTTTTTCTTTTCCTGACTCTTAGCTCATGCCCAGACCTTGGCTGTGACACGCTGCATCAGTTTGGGGATGAAAGGCTCTCCCTCGTCTGTTTGATGCTGCTGTATCCCGGTGGGGGATAGAGGCCTGGATCCCTGCCCTCTGGCAAGAAGCTGGGAGCCAAAGAGACAAGGGTGTGTGTGTGTGTGTGTGTGTGGGGGGGGGGGGGGGGCTGTCGTGATGCTGATATTCAGTCATCCCTCCTTTGTCACTTCTCATACCCCACACCCCCCCACCCTCCGGTTGCACCCCCTCTCTTTCACCCTGCAGTCGGTGCTACAATATGCTTCGCTACACCGCCAAATGGGAGAGATAGAAAAGACAATGAGCCTCAAAGAACAGGCAAAGTCATTGTGCGCCACAGAGGGAACACATTCTGTAATTGATGCAAGAGGCAGCGAGCGCTCATAGAAACATGGGCGATGGCTGAATCATGCGTGAAGCCTGCGTTGTGACCCAAGCATAATCATTTACACCCTCTGAAAATGGACCTTAAAATAAACTCCAAAAAAGAACCAATGCAACCTGGCAAAAATCGACGGCGATTTCTACAAAGGAAGCACTTCATCTGTGGCTCTCGAAAACTTTTATCAAAGGCTGAAATTGGCCTGATTCAACATGGACGAGTTATGTTTTCCCAGGGCTTTTTAACGCCAGCGCTTTGGGCCTTTCAGCAGGGGCACGCAGGCTGCATCAGCTGCTTTGTCGAGGTCCTCACTCTGGTTCGAGAGTCAATAGAATAACAATTAGGCTCTGAGTTTGCTCCATTACACCTGAAGTATGCGAGGAACACGCACAGGCGGACAGGTTTAACTAGCAACACACACAGGATGAATGTCTCCCTTGTTTTCCACTCTGACAGATCTTATGATCAGAGAGAGAAGGTGCGAAATAGAACGTAAAGAGAGATTGAGGGAGGGTGTGCTCCAGAAAGAGAGAGAGACAGAAAGAAAGAAAGCGAGAGTGAGCGTAAGGAAAGGAGTGTGTGCATGAGAATGAGTGCAACGGAGAGAGCGAGAGAAAGAGACATAATGAGAGCACGAAAGAGATTGTGTTAGTAAGATGCAAAAATTTGAGAGGGGGTGAGAAAGAAGGAGAGACAGAGACAGTGTGAGATAAAGAGAGATCAAGAGGGAGAACAATACAGAGAGAAAAATAGAAAGACTGAGAACCAGAGAAAAAAAGAAAGAAACATTTGTGAGAGAGAAGACCGAGGGATGGTCCAGCAGAAATGTATCCATCAAGGCCACAGCTAATGTTGCTGGGACACAAACCTGGCCAACTGCAATGGAAAAACGAGTGGTTCTTTTCAAGTCCCGGCATATTTTTCCTCAGTATAAACATGCTATAGCACATAAATGTAAACCACGGCAGGATCCGTATAAACGGTAACTGTCCGTTTGGTTGTGTACTGCTGCACATTATCGATGTTTTAGGATACGTTGTTTTCTACCTATTGTTTCGAATGTTTTCGATTAAATCTACTTTCATGCTGTGGTTTTGCGACCTTTTCATTTCTCCATGCTATTCCATTCACCACGAACGCTTTGTGAAGAAATGCTGTTCTGTGTTTGGTAGGTACCATTTGCCTGACCTTGGACTTGTATGTCATTCTGAATAAGCCTGCTATGAATAAGCCTGCTAGGTCTTACCAACTCCGAGAAGACATTGTTCTATTTCTTTAGTCACCAGGCTACAGAGCAGTGGTCCCTCTATCCTGAAAGCTTTTTAGTTTTCTCCTCTTTCACTTTCTTCTCTTCAACAAGTCCCAGCTCACTAAAATAAAACTTCTTACTGGCCTTTTTTCCACTGTTTGTGAGTTACAAAATAACTCGAGTCACATGTAACACCTCACCTGAAGAATTTCTCATTTTGACATTATCACTGTGTCTTTACGATATCACTTTTCAAGGACTTTCAAGCCAGCAGACACTAGGGGTGGATAATGAGTGTTTGTGTGCCAGTTTCAAAAATAGAGTAAAACCTCAAGAACATTACAGTATATATCACAAGACCACAAAGCGTATGATCACAGCCAAAGAACTGAAAGAGCGGAACAAAACAGTATCTCCTGATGGAAAAAGTGCTTTGGCACCTGCTTTTCCAACAGATTTAATTCCGTACCCAAAAGCGCTACATGCGGGTCACAACCCACGACTTGGTAACAAAAAGATCTGCAACTGTCTTCTACGCTAATCCTATAACTCAGTTTTGGCCCAGCTGTTACACAAGGTACTGGGTTAGGAAATCTGGATGATTCCGAGAAACATCGACATCAATTATTTCACAAAGGGAAGTCGTTAGACAGTATGCTCTAGGGTCTAGACACTGTGAAGGGTTGGGAGCTTTTGAATTCTCTGTGCTGCTGACAATGCTGGTCTGCACAAAACTCACAGGCACACTTCACCGTCAGCCGAGACACAAACACTTCAGTTGAAAGCAGTCGCAAGTGTGAAACTACAGGATTCAAGCTATGTTGCTACCAGAGGTTCAGTGCTGCTGTATGTACTGTGAGTTTACAGTGTCTCACACTGTGAGACAATTTTACTATCTCATCGACTATATAATTCTCAGAACACAATTACCCAATAATTAATTAAATCCACACTCATTTTAAATGTGCCTTCAGCTGTAAAATAATGGAGTGAGTGAGTGGTTTGATTTGTTATCAGTCATCTGCAAGAAACCTTTGTGATCCATTCCATTTGATTTCAAATGTTAACATTTGCTCTAACTTGAACTTTAGCTTGGCCAGTGTGACATTGAGCATTACCACTGGCTGATGACAGTTTGGGAACGCCTGTCCTTGTCTATAAGGCCCCACACAGCAGGTCACACTGTGTCATCTGTCACGGACATGACTTGAACACCAGGCTGATGTGTACTAGCTCAGAGGTGCTGAAGGAGAAGCCAGCCTTGGAATGAACCCCACAAACTGCTGTGCAGCTCCAAACATCACCATTACTTTCACCAATGACATTGACCTCATACATTGATATTCCTGGAATGGCATTCATGATAATGATCCAAGGTCACACAAGTACAGACTATCTAACTGCTAAACATAGGGTACTGAAATAATATATTGGACCAGCGTTTCAATTTCGTTGCTGCTGGCGACTGGGTGCTGGTAATTGCATCAGAGTCCACACAAAGCAGACTAATGACTTTGATGGATTTCGTAAATGAGGACCCTGAGTGATTTCTCAGGCCTGGCAAAGTAATTTCACTGCCACTTCGGTCACTGGACTGACTCTAAATGACAACGTAAAATGACAAGGCAGGGGGGAAAATGCACTTCAGTTGGCTTCCATAGCTCGCTTTGTCCTGTCTTCTCACAGGGAGACAGCATAAACCTTTTGAGAAAATGTGGCGTAGCCATGGTGATTAATAGAAGAGATCATTAAAAAAAGACGTCATACATGTAAACCAGCTATGTTGGGAATGTGTTGAGAGCTTGCCCAGATGAGCGCCATGATTCGAGGACAAACGTCGAGGAGCAAGAGTGAAGCAATCATGAATTTTGAATCCCGGCCTCCCGCTGTTTTTTAACTCTGGGCCCTTGGGAGACCCTCCTCTCAAGCTAATCTCCTTCCATTGTTTCTCTAAAACGAGTGCTTTGACCTCCATTTCACTGGGGTTCATCCTCCACTCAAGAAAATGGAAGGGTATGTGTGTGTGTATGTTTAGATATAGTGAGTTTATGAGTTTGAGTAAACGCATACCATATAAACATCCATGTGTGCCTGTGTTTATATCCATATAGCCATTTATATAGGTACTTCCTGTGAATTGCACAACATTTTATGAGAGAATTTCAATTTAAGAGGAACTGGGAAGCCAAGGAGGTCAAACAATGACCCACACATATTCCTCCTCAGAACCCTCTCTCTCGCCCTCGCCCCCTCCCCCCCCCCCCCCCCCCCCCATCTCTCGTCTTGGGTGATGGCAGACAGGTATGAGCAGGTTTCGGCACTACCTCCAGTGAGATCAACGGCTGTGTCAGAGGAGATGATCCAGAGCAATCATGCTGCTGTCTGGGCCTGTTGCCCTCAGCGTCAGTGGCGGCTCGTGTGAGCCGGCATCTTTCCAGCACGCCCCTTCACAAGATATTTAGTCAGGTTGGCCGCACAGCTCTACCGGTAACAACTTGTCCCGACGCCACGGGGGGTGGGGTTTTGTGTGTGCGCGTGTGTGTGTGAAGAGGGTGGTGTGTGTGCGTGCTGGTGTGGACGTACCTGTGTACGTGTGTGTCCGTGCATGCTCGTATGCTATCAGCCTGTCAGCTTCTATAAAAAGACATTGGCTTTTGCAGTCTTTGAAGAAGCTGCAAAGGTACCCCCTTCATCTGGAATTTAAAACAAACTGGCCACAAGACCATGGCATGAACCGCAGGGAGATGGGGGAGGGAGATTATTAAGCAGGACAGAGTGAGGCTATCTCCGCCTCTCTTCAGCACTCCTTCTCTTATTTCACAACTACCTCTGTATCTCTAAAGTCTCGCTCTCTTCTCATATTTCAAAAAGTTCCCCTCCCTGGCTCCCCATAGTCTTACTCTCTCTCATATCTCACCTCACCCCGCACCCTCTGGCCCCCCGCCCATCATCCTTTCCGTCTCTCTTTCTCTCTCTCTCTCTCTCTCTCTCTCTCTCTCTCTCTCTCTCTCTCTCTCTCTCTCTCTCTCTCTCTCTCTCTCTCTCTCTCTCTCTCTCTCTCGCTCTCTCTCTCTCTCTCTCTCTCTCTCTCTCCTCTCTCTCTCTCCTCTCTCTCTCTCTCTCTCCTCCTTCTCGTCCCTCAGGTCAGGATCCTCATTGTCTCCTCTCCAGAATGTCTGGATTGTGTTACTGTGTCCTTTTTTATGGAGCCCTATTCAAACACAGAGCTCTATACAAAGGTCCCTGTCTGCCTCCTGCACTCCATGAGATGCTTGAGGTGCGAGGGGTCTGTGTCCGGTTACATTAATTGTGTTCTTTCTATTCCCACTGCTCCTACATCGTTTTCAGGTAGATGGTCTGTCAGATAGGAGATAGAGGTTAATCCCTGAGAGCTCTGTTGACCATTTAAACTAGTTTCCAAAAAGAAAAAACACGCAAAAATTGTATATTCATTTGGTCCTAGGTCCTGTCAGTTGAAGGTTGTCTAGACAACAGAAACCTCATCTTGGTTCCAAACAGGCCTTTTTATGTTTACCTAAAGGTGATTGGTCATTTTATAATTCATTTGGTTTAGTATCATCAAACCACGAACAGCGAGAGAGGAATAAGCAATTATGTTGTGTTTATCCCTCCAACCCATAAAAGATTAATCTGCCCCTCCAAAAATACAAAATAATAATGAACTGAATTGTGCATATTAAGGTAATAGGCCTGCCAGAAAAAAAGGTAGAAATATATTTACCTCACAGAAACAGCTCACAGAAACAGAAACCTCCGTCTGTCCGGGCTGTTTGTGTGTGTCACCCCCCCCCCCCCCGCACCCAATTCTTGTCTCTGTGCTTTGATCGCTGACCAGAAATCACACACACAACATCTGGCATGTACACTGGAGAGAACGAAATATAGAGAATGGTAGAGACCAGCGAGGGGGGGGGAAACACAAAGAAAACCGGAGCGCCGTCTAAAGTGGCCTGCGGTGTATGTGGGTCGCTGCAAGCCAGCTACGGCACGGTGACTAACTATTGTGTGCGTGCTCAGGTTACACAGAATTGAATGGAACCTGAGAAGCAGGGGTGGGGGCATGTGGGGGAGGGGGGGGGGGGTAAGAGCGGAGGGGGGGGGGGGACCATAGTTGGACACACTGTGTGCTCCAGGGGTTGATTGTCACGGTGAGCGCAGGATGTAGTACACGTAGTTAGAGGCTGAATTTGTGCTGAAACACGAGTCTTTGTCACACAGCCATTGTTCTCATTTCACGCCTTTCCCCATGTGGGAGGACAGTGACTCCGGGAGGATGGACCCCGGGTGCCTCCGGGGGGACCGACCCCAGCTAACATGGGCGGATCTTTGGAAGGGCCCGCTCCTCTTTTAGACTCACATGAACAGGTGAATAGATAACACATGCATGGACACGCATGCCCACGCGTGTACACGTACACACTCTCCACCCAAAGTACTGGAGGTGAGGACTTTATTTTTGTCACGGAGACACAGACAAGCTCTCACATGCACAAACACACACACAAACGTACTGTTCGACAGCACACATGCTTCTACCCTCCCTGTTTTAAAGTACAGTCCACCCCCGCACACACACAGACAGGTCATTTATGCACCTGATAACTCAGTCCTGCATGATGACAGATTGAAGTCATTTTCCTCTTCACTCAGACTCTCATCCTGTATATCCCCCTGTCAGCCTCTTTGCCTCCCTGAACCTGCTTTCTCTCTCTCTCTCTCTCATCTCTCTCTCTCTCTCTCTCTCTCTCTCTCTCTCTCTCTCTCTCTCTCTCTCTCTCTGTCTCTCTCTCTGTCTCTCTCTCTCTCTATCTCTCTCTCTCTCTGTCTCTCTCTCTCCCCGTGTCTCTCTGTCTGTCTGTCTGTCTGTCTGTCTCTCTCTCTCTCTCTCTCTCTCTCTCTCTCTCTGTCTCTCTGTCTCTCTCTCTGTCTCTCTCTCTCTCTATCTCTATCTCTCTCTCTCTCTCTCTCTCTGTCTCTCTCTCTCCCCGTGTCTCTCTGTCTGTCTGTCTGTCTGTCTGTCTGTCTGTCTGTCTGTCTGTCTGTCTCTCTCTCTCTCTCTCTCTCTCTCTCTCTCTCTCTCTCTCTTCTCTCTCTCTCTCTCTCTCTCTCTCTCTCTCTCTCTCTCTCTGAGGTTTTGGTCCTGATGGACCTTCTGCCAGAGGGGAGTAGCTGGAACAGGGAGTGTCCAGGGTGGGAGGAGTCAGCCGCAATCTTCGTCACTCGCCTCAGGGTCCTCGAAATGTGCAGGTCCTCGAGGGTAGGCAGATTGCAGCCGATCACCTTCTCAGCAGAATCTCCCCCTTTTCCTGCCCTGGTGAAAGACTGAATACTGGGGGCTGGGGTGATAATGGTCTCTCTCGGTGTGAGGTCCTTAGGAAGCGTTATAATGGGACTCTCACAGCACTGTATTACACACACATAAACACAAACACACAGACACACAAACACACAGACACAGACACACAAACACACAGACACATACACACAAACACACAGACACAGACACACAAACACACAGACTCAGACACACATAAAACACTCACAGCTCCGCGTCCCCATTTCAAGAACAAAGCTACACACACAAAACACATCCATACAGTACACACACACTCACACAGACAACTACAGAAAACATGCACACAGTCACAGACAAACACACCTGTTGTCAAGTGTCATTTCCAAGAGTTCTTTGCAGTTGGTACTCCCAGCCAAACTAGTAATAATGGTGAGCAACCAAGTGGAGAGAAAGCTCTCACAATGACTGGTCACGTGATTACACAGATAACGATGTGTTTTATGGGAATAGTGTTCATGTGGGTGTCAGTTTGTCAAGTGTGTGTTTTCACACCAGGGACTTGTGTGTGTTTCTGCTACCGCTGAGGGGCTAAATGTCTATTTGATTGGGTTGAGCTTCGCAAATTGTCCCCCGCAGATGTGATGTGGCTGTTGAATAGCTTGTGATGGACGCCCAGCGAAAACAGTCACAAGGTTTGTTTTGAAGAGCCGAGGTGGACCTATTTGTGATCAGTCCTTGTGGATGTTGCTCCAACAGCCTTGTGTCTCCACTCCAGGCGCCAGTCAGAGACTTCCTTCCTTCCTCCCTCTCTTCGTCCTTTCCTTCCTCTCTTTCTCCCTTCCTTCCTCAGTTCCTCTTTTATCCAATGCCGGGTAGAAGGAGAGAGAGCGAGTGATCTAATTAATTCTGTTTTATCACCTTTTAGCTGATTGAAGCCCACCTTGCTCCCCTCAGACAGCTTGTGTTTGTGTCTTCGTCAACGCCAAATGGATCGGGCCCTGTCACCCATGGCAGCCGTTGCCATCTTGGTTGTCAGGGACTTGGACCGGGGGAGGCCTGAGCAGTGAGTCACTGTTGTCTGTTCCAGGTTTCTTTCCTTTTTTCTTATGTTTTAATCCTCTTTTCCCCATTTCCTCCTGTTTGTATTGCAGACATATACAGGTGTAATTTGTTTTATGTGGCACTGCATATCTATCGCTGGTTGGACTGATGGATTGCATCAGCAGACATGAGAGAGAGAGGGGTAGTAAGGGGGTGTAGCGTTTGCTTTCGGCTACCAAGGGGATGACAACAGGCGAAGGCGGAAGGAATGAACCATCAGCTAACGACACTTAAGCCATCTTCCATGTTGCCATGGAGCACAGTTTTTTTAATCTACTCTGTAATTCTTACGATCCGCCATAACATTGATGATGGTGGGAAGACAGCTTTTTCAATGAACATAACTTGGAAATGGGGTTAGACCACTCGTTCACTGCCAGAGAGAACTGCTTGTACGTCCCGGCGTGGGCTATTAGTATGCTCCCTGTTTCATTCTACCTGCACAAAGTGTCACTTCCCTCCCCCCCCTTACGTGGCACTAAGACAAAGACATGTCTGGATGTGGAAACGCTGGCTCGTCAGCGGGATCGACCGGCTGATGGATCACACCCGCGGATAAATAACACCGGGCTCACAATCGCCGTCAATTAGCCAAACAGGCTTGCCAATTGATCTGCGAGCATGAGGCCTCTTTCAAGACACTAACTAGGGGACACATGGGATGGATGGAGGTTGAGAGAAATAGCATGGAGCAAAGGACGGACGGATAAGTAGATGGAGTGAGTTAGTGAGTGATCGAAGGAGAGTTGTATAAAGAGAGACAGAGAAGTACATATAGAAGGAGAGGGACCAAAATGGAGGAAGATAAAGAAAGAAAGAGAGGAATCCGATCCAGCAGATGGAAAGGAGTTTTGGGGGTGCAGGAAGGGTGAGAAGGAGGGGGGGATGTTGGAAGCACCATTGCCCCACTGACAAAGATACATCCCAGGACCCAAACAAAAGAATTCCTCAATGCAGTAATCTGAGTCACCACAGCATGCTCATGTTTGACAAACGGATTCCTGGATTCAATCATACACAGTTACAATCATACACAGTCTCCTGGGAACTGTAGTCCATTTCAGACTTGTGGCAGTAGAAATATATTCGACTGGCTGGAACCCCTGCTGAATGTAAACACTGTGTATTAGTTTACATTTTACAGGGTCAGGCTGGGCTGGGCTCCACCACACAAGACAAGTTGAAATAGAGCACTAGGATTTGTACTCTGAGCTGTTCTCCAGGGAGACAGAGCTACACTCAATTAATAATTCATTCAGGTCATTGGCAAGTGTTGGACCAGCACAATTATCTAGTAAAAGTTAATTTTTTTAGAAAACATTTGCACCAGTGATACACATTAGGCCATCCTTGTTTTCTACCTTTTTGGCACACAAGTGTTTTAAGCTCTCCTTTACGCATGTCTCAGGTCTTTGTGGTGTCATGTGGTTTTGTCTGTACTCTGATGGGACATGTGGGCAATGCAATTGAATTTGGACAAAAAATGGATTGATTGGTAGTGTAGTTGGAGTTGAGGGGACACCAATCAAGTTGTGGACACTTGTTTTAATCACTTAGAATGCCAAAGCTTAACTGACACTGCTTTAAAAGGGCATTTTTATGTAGCTTGCATTTAGGAACATGCATTGCTATTGTAATCTGTGTGGAATATAATACTACTTTTGTATTTTCATAGTAACACTTTGTGTGTATTAAGGTTTGATGCAGTAAGAATTAAGGATAGAACAAGTGGATAAGACACTACGAGATTCATTGCTGCCACATTCTGTGTCGTACAACTCCCATACAGTGATCCCACTTCAACTCATCGTGTTCTATTTGAGAGGTGAAAGACATTTCTGGGAGAGAGTTAGTCCTGTCAGAATGAATGATATGTAATGTCAGTACAATGTATTGTTTTCTGTACTGCATTAAGTGAAAGCTGAAAAGGTAGAGCAAAGCGTTGACTTTCTTACAAACCCCATAACCCTAAGCTGACTACTTAAGTCTTATTGGCCTTCTATCATGTATTCCTTCCATGAATAAATGATAATATAAACATGACAGGAAAAAAGGAACGATTTCTCTGTCGAAAGATAACCAGCTGGAGATGTAAGCATTTCCATACACGGCTCGTTTATTTGATGTAATCCTCAACCGGCGCTGGGAGGTCCTCGCCGGTTGGTCTGCGAGCCCGAGACAGAACGCAGACTGGGCCTGGGTGGTATTTACCTTTTGACGCTTCCAATCGCGGGGCAGACCAGATGGCTGCCACCTTGTGTTGATCCTGGAACACGGCCGTGCCAAGCCCACTCACTCTGTGGCGCCCGAGAAGAAGCGAGATGTAAAACATGCTCACTCCCCCCATGCCCTTCAAGCTCCTCCAGCTCCAACACTCTTACCCCCCCCCCCCCCCCCCCCCCCCACACACACACACACACAACCACACACACATCTGGGAGAGCCTACAGTGAGAGCTGTGCTGATACTGCCGAGGAACAGACACATCAACATGATAGGAGAATTTTTCCGGATGCTTCCAGCCACCTTCACTCTCCTCTCATAGTAAAACATTGTTTCGTGAGCGTTGGACTTTCTAAAATGAAGATAATTGGTGGATGTGCCCCCACCGTGACCTGCTTGGTATGATACAACACTTCTGAACCCACCCCCACATCCTCACATCTTCACCTTCTCTCTCTCTCTCTATCTCTCTGTCCCTGCTCCTTCTTCATTATTACACAGCCTCATTACTGGTTCACGACCCCATTTGCCATGCTGCACTGCCAGCCCCTCACATCCCTGTCCTGCTGAGAGGTGAAGTAGACCTGAGTGTCTCCCCGCCTACAGCCGATCCCATGGCCCTCGCACGTATTTGGGAAACACATGCCACCTGTTCTTGTCCCCTCTCATGGCAGGTAATATCCACACACCTGCGGCTGCTGATGAGAGCCAGATGTGGACTGTCTCGATGACGCCTCCTCTAACATCTCTGAGTGGCGTCCTAGCTTGGAGAGGACGCCCGTCTCGTCTGATTCGCCTGGCCCCGACCGGACTGGAAACCTGGAGCTACGGAGTGGATTGAGCGCCTATACACCGACGGTACCCATCCATCCCATCTGAATTGGAATAGGGGATGGACGGAGGGACAGAGGGAGGAGGAGTACAGCGAGACAATATTGGTCGTCTTCTCCCTCTCAGCACATCTCCGATTTTGTAAATGTTCAAGGAACAAATCCCGTAAAAAAAGATTGAGGGGAAACCCCCCCCGGGAGTATGCTGTCTTCTCCTGAAGTACAGTCTGTTTTACAAGCGGCGGGGGCGTGCAGGACGTCTGATTTAAGACAGGAAGCTGGCGCTGCTCGATTGCTGATGCAGCCTGGGCCGCTTGTGGAAAAAAACGCTCTCCGGTAATTTGCACACTGGATCATGTCGCACAGTTTTATGATGCCGAGATCCCTCCGACCCTTCCACCCCCTTACCCCTGGGCTGCACCCTGGGGTGGGAGAATGTGTGGCCATATTTCAGGAGTGGGGTTGGGGGGTGGAGGCCCATCCATCCTCACCAATCTGTACCCGTCCATTCATCCGTCTATTCCTCGATCCCTTCCGAGCTCGCGTCTCAACACAGTTTCGAAGTCACTCGGATCTTCCACATCTTCCATGAGCGGAGAGTGAGGGCGGGTTTGGAGGGGAGCATCGGAGTGTTGGAGTGGAATTAACATAACTTAGAGTGAGTGGTTTTCTCCTCCTCCTCATCCACTCATCCGACCCTCTTGGAGACATTCCGAATTCTCCATGTTGTCGTTTCCTTGTGCACACCCCCCTCCTCTGTCACACCCCCTCCTCTGTCACACACTCCGTCTCAGCCAGTCCACACTGCCAACCCATGTGTCTGGTTGGGGCGGCACGCACGCTCACACGCAAACAGACACACAACAACAGTTCTACCAAATGCTCATCCTCACCTTTAGATCTGGAGGAGGGAAAGAGAGAGAGAGAGATATTTGGGGTGATGGGCACCTCATCTAAACAGCATTGATTACCAGACTTTATAATAGAGGCCTCCTGCTCCTCAGGAAGAATGAAAAATCAGTCCGCCCCCGCCCTCGCTCAGCTTCGCTAAACTGCAAGTTCCTACAAGCCTTGGACAACGAGCACTAAACGCATCGAAGCGAGGGAGACGAGAGGTGCCCTTTCACCTTGACATACCTTGACTAGTGTCTTCAGAGAGAACAAGAGCGAAAGGAGAGAGAGAAAAAGGTAAAGAGAGGTAGAAAAAGAGATCGGTAGGGAAAGAGAGAATAAATAATTGCCTGTTGCCTGTGGTGGTGGAGCATCTGTTGGGATCTTCACTCTTGCTCATCTCCACCGTTGCTCTTAGGTAACTTGTTTTATTTATCCATTAAGGCAGTCCTACACAGTGCAGGTAGCTGAAATGTTTTTGACCATGACTGTTTGGAAAGGAAGCATGCAGAAACATGAGTTGAGGGAAATAATTCATATGTGAGAGAAAGAGTGAAGTAAAAAAAAAAGGAGAGAAGAGGGAAGCAGTGGGTAGGAAGGGAGAGAGACAAAGGCAAGAGAAGAGTGAGAGACAGAGAGGAGAGAACAGGAAAGGGAGAACAACAGCAGGAGGTGTGTTGTGAAACCCCGGGCGGTCCCACCGCGCTAAGCCGGCTCGGCCCTAAACTAAAACCCAATCTGTCCCCGCCTCTTCCGCCCGGCCCCCACGCTCCCCTCAGGGGCCCAGGCCCCCGTTCTGCACGCCCCACGGGTCGCACCGGCATAGTCTGCATTTGGTCTTCGGCTTTTAATCATACGCAGTGCAGCAGTTGTTGCCAAGGCCGACTGAAATGTCAAAGAGCGCCTGTACCTCCTGTTGCGTTCTTTACCACCCCCCCTTCCCCAGAACCCCCCGCCCCCCCATCAGCTTCTGTGTCCTGCTGTTCAGCCTTGTTGCCTCAAGGCAGGTGGGCTGCTCTGATGCGAACCCCGCACCCCCACCCCTCCACTAGTCTACCCTTTCTTTAAAGCCTCTGTAGGTATGTGTGTGGAACATGAAAACACAGATTCCTCATCCGTCCCAAGGCAAACTGCTGAAAGCTTGTCGAAGGGTCACGCATTGGGTGTCTCTGCGTTTGTGTGTGAATTCCTGTCGCTTTTGCTGTTCTTGGTGCAATACTCCTTCCTGACTTCATTTCTGTGTCTTGATTTTTTGAACTAGTCCTGACCTATGTGTTTTTTATGATCATTGGAGAACACGGCGAACAAAGTTGACTGTGTGGGCGGGACAGTAACCCCGTGTGTCATACGACATGAGAAACGACAGGTGTCATACAATAAAAGATAGCTGCTATTGCTGGGTTCCACGTATAGCTTGTGAGTCGGTAATGCTTGATTCGATCTGGCCCGCTGATTGTCTTGATCCTGGAGAGGCAAATTTGCCCCCACCTCCTTCTAGGGGTTAAGGTGGGCCACACCAACGAAGCTTCCGTCAAACGAGCCCGGGTCACAGAATCCATTAGTGGTTATCACCTCAATCTCAGGAGGATGGAGGGGAGAGAGGGAAGGAGGGTGGAAAGGAGACAACCTGGTGGGACAGAGAGTCCTCTTCACAGGGTTAAGACGGGGATAGACACGCTTCAGAGAGAAAATCACTCAGGCCTAAGTCCATTGTGTGGACTAAATCAGAAAACCCTGCCGCCTCATCCATCTCTCTGAACTAGCTGTAGGTGTGGGGGACTTGAGTGTGATTACATGTGTGTGTTTCTCTGGGTGTGTGGAAGTGTGTGCGTGTTTGTTTGTGTGTGTTGCCTGTCAGAGGCGGAAATGAGATGAACTGCAAGACGTCTTGAAAGCCTCAAGCGTTGCTTAGCATCTCTTGAACCTCATCGCTCCAATAAATCATTGGGAGGTCTCGTTTTTAGCCTGATTGTTTTCCCAGCATTCCATGGTTTATTTAAAGCACTTCTATTCACTCACCACGACTGAGCGCTATTCCAGAAGCCAATCTGAAACTGTTAGTTACAGAATCAGACTAAAAGTAATGAAAATAGTTAACGAAGAGGTGTGAAACTGTAAATAATAATAAATAATACATAATATTACCAAACATACACGTTCTTCACATGGACAAATCACTGACAATTGTTAATATTTCCACTAATTGGATAAACAGTGTATTAGGACATTTGTCTTAGACTATTATAACTTGGCCTTGATAATGTGATGTTGCTTTTATTCTCTCCGTAAACAGTGTTTGGTTTCATAGAGGTGTAATGATATTGGTTAACTGTGTTAGAAGACTGAAGCATTTCCTCTAAGTTGGTTCCTTGGTTCGAATTAGTCTCCATAAACACAGTCCTCAGTCAAAGCGGACATTACTGAAACTCTGTCACTCTGACCGTTGCAGAGGATCTTTTCCGGTGTACACAGACAGCAGTGGTCTCAGACAAACAGACGGGCGGATGGACCCCACATATAGCAGGGCCACTGTGGCATTCCCAGTAAGCAATCTCATGGGTCAAAGCACAGGTATTACCTCCTGACAGTCCTCCCCAACAGAAAAGAAGAGAGTGCCAGCCTGGCCGAAGACTGGCCGGTGATGAAAAGAAGCAATGGGCACATGGACAGGCGCTGCCAATTCGTCAGGGAAAATTGAGGGGCCAGTCTTGGAAGATAGCTCACATCTCCATAAATCATGTTGACACCTGACTCCCCACTTAGAGGAAGACGTCCTGCGTAGACTTTCTGAGCAGGGCCTGATATGGCGCGCGTGTGTACGGTCTGTGTGTGGGTGTGTGTTTGCTTGCTGCATCTGTGTGGGTGTGTGTTTGCTTGCTGCATCTGTGTGGGTGTGTGTTTGCTTGCTGCATCTGTGTGGATGTGTGTTTTGCGCGAATAGGTGGCATGTGTGAGAGGGTCCCTTGTGTGTGAATGTGTGCGTTCATGCGTGCAAAAGAGTAGTGTGTGTGTGCGTGTGTGTGTGTGTGTGTGCATGTACAGGCATCAAGAAAACCTAATACAGAGCACTTCAGCGTAGTGTTTGTGCACCAGATGTTCAACTAGCTGTTAAACATCTGACAGGAAAGAGTCCAGCTGAGTCCAGCTTCTGGTTCACCTCGCTCTCTTTCTGTCTGATGCTTTTTCTTTCTCTGACTCTGTTTCTATCTCTCGGTTTAGTTTTCTGTTTTCACTCTGTCTGTATCTCTGTCTGTCTGTATCTCTGTCTGTCTGTATCTCTGTCTGTCTGTATTCTACAGCTCTAATTACACAGTCTGTGACAGAGTATGAGGGCCGTCAGCATCAGGTTGAAACAGTAGAGTTCTGTGCATACTGTATGTGAGTGGAGCAGCTTATTGCAGGGGTAGGAGAGTAGACTTTGCAGCTCATTTACTTCAATTGCTCTAATAAACATCCTGCTATAAAAAGCTGTGCCCAGAACACCAAACGTGTAAAGCTGTCAGAGTTAATAGGACAGATTAAAGTGTTGACTAAGCAAGCACTAATGTCAGGAAATAGATTCGCAGAAATAGGTGTTTGTAATTCTGACAACACATGTGATATGTTCGGTTGGGCATTTTATTTTGTAGTTCGACTGAATGATTGCGCATATATATTATTGTTGATTGTCCCTGGTAAAACCAGTGGAACCTAATTCATATATTTGGGACTCTATCTGTTTGGTCATCTGTGCTCAAAGTATTTATCAGATTCCCATCTTTAGCATTAGATTATTGTTTGATCGGTGCTTTAGCTTTTTTTTACTCTATTTTTTGTATTCTATTTTTTTATTTTATTTTTTTAATCACAAGGGAAAATGTACAAAAGAGACATTTTGAACTGTTGAAGTGCATAATGCCTGTTTTTCTTTTGCTTCTTGTTTTGTCGTGCTTTTGTTCTTCAAATATTTAAAACCTGCACAAGTGGTACTGAGGTGGAAGGGTAAGAAGAGGGAGGGTGGCGTGTGTGTCTTTTGTGTGGTGGGAGTCACATGAATGTTCAAGCAAAGCTTCTTGTTGTATGTGTAACCCCCCCCCCCCCTCCCTCACACACACAACAAGCTCGAGCATGTAGCACGTGACTCCCACCACACACAACAAACACACACACACACAACAAGAAGCTTTGCTCGAGCATGTAGCATGTGACTCCCACCACACACAACAAACAAACACACACACACACACACACAACAAGAAGCTTTGCTCGAGCATGTAGCACGTGACTCTCACCACACACAACAAACACACACACACACACACAGCAAGAAGCTTTGCTCAAGCATGTAGCACGTGACTCCCACGGGAGGGGACTCCACACCACGGTCAGTCACCCAGATGAAAGATGATTGCCTTTGGGTTACATGCCCCGCACAGCTCAACTGTTCCACATGGACCTCTGTAGGGTCAATATGCCTACTGCGTGTACGGTTGGTACCAACCATCTGACTATATATAGAATGGAGCTCAGACATACTGCGGAGGCGAAGCTGAGAGAAGCAACATGACATGTATCAGGACCTGACAACCTGGTCTGAGAGAGCTTCCTTATTGAGGAGAGGAAAATGAAACTGTCCAGGTTGGTGCATGACCCCTTTGTAAAATACACCCTCCCTCCCTTTGCCTGCCTGCCTGCTGAGATCTCCTGTCTGAGGGAAGATTCCTGTGGACAACATCAAGGATACGTGCAGGTTCCTAAGCCCCCCCCAACCATCTCCACCCTGCCATTCTTCAGATCCACATACCTCCCCCCTCAGCCTTCCTTAAAGAGAGAGAGGGTGAGATGGGGCAGGTAAAGAGGTGAGGCTGGGGGCTGGTGAGGTGGAGTGGGGGGATCATTCTCGGTGAGCCGAAAGATGAGGGAAGAGATCAAACAACTCAACAGCGAGTTGGACAGGTAGCCCCATCAAACCCTCTGACACACGCGCACACACGTACACACACACACACACACACACACACAGGCACGCACACCTACTTTCCATCCATACCCCCCATCAAACAGGATCTCCTACACAGGGGACACAGGCTCAGGTTGAGGGGGAGGGAATGGGCTCCGACAAGGTGCTCTCCGCCCGCTCCCGTCCTCCCCCCCCCAGTTCTCCTCTATGTCTTTGTTTTCCTTCGTCTTCCTGCTGTGCTCTCGGCCCACCAGTCATGACTACCTCCAACTGCAAGTCAGGGTCTGAGGCTGCCGCAGTGCTGTATTGATCGTCCGTGTGGAACGAGAGGTGTGTGCGTGTGTGGGGGGGGGGGCTTTTGAGGGGTGCAAAGTTATAGAGTTTCCCCACCTCGCTCACCCTAGTAGAGCTGGACAACAACGCTGCACCTCTCTGTGTTCCAATCCACAGCATGGAGGGCGGAATGTACCGGAGCTGGTGGTGTGCTGATGGGACGCTGCTAGAAACCTTTATGGAATGTTCGGGGGAGCGTCCTCCTTTCAACCCCCCGCTGTGGTCGCTGTTCCTGTGTGATGTTTGAGGTCTTGATGTTTACTGTAGGTCTGAGGTGTGTAACATGTTGTGGTTGTGCTGAACACGGTTTGTGTGTGTGTGTGTGTGTGTGTGTGTATGCGGGCAGATCAAGCCGAAGCACCCCATCCCACTGCACCTGATCTCATCCCTCACTTTCATCCCTGCCTCCGTGGCGGGCTGCCATGGACCCCTATCATTTAACACGCTACACCTGCTTGGACGAATTTGATAGCGGCAGATAATGGATCGCAGTTCAAAGAAGGGAAACTTTTCCAGAGGTCACATTTCAGAGGCAATCTACACCCGCATGCATGACACCCTCACAGGCAGGTGTGGCGAGAGATACGATTAGAGAGAGAGAGAGAGAGAGAGAGAGAGAGAGAGAGAGAGTAAGAGAATTAAAGTACTAGAAAGAGAGATGGAGACAGCAGGAAAAAGAGCTATAAGACGAGAGATTGAGATAATGACAAACAGAGAGATATTAAGGATAAGAAGAGAGAGAGAGAGAGAGAGAGAGAGAGAGAGAGAGGCGGTTAATGCTGTGTGGAGAGGTGTGGAGTGGACCATAATGGATTTTGTGTGCCAGATTTATGATGTCTCTCACCCCTCCAATTCCACAATGACAAAAGATGCGTTTACTTAAGGGCGAGTATGATTAATTTGCCAACACTTTGACATTTTATCAAATGAGGGAACTGGGTGGCTTTTTTGGGCAGACAAAAATTAAATCACTCTTGGGAGTGCCAAGGGCACACTGTACTCCCCTTCTTACAGGGTGATGATTGTTTTGGCCTCGACTGAAGGTTGATTACACGTTTATTTATGCTGGTGATAAGATGGATCACTTATAGTCAATGGGAAAAGGGAGCAGGAATGACCAGAAATCACGATTACAGTTCCATTTGGTTGTTTGTTTTGTTGGACGGGTGATTTGAATTGATGGACAGAGATGGGATGGGAGCTTTTTTGTACACACACACACACACACACACACACACACACACACACACACACACACACACACACACACACACACACACACACACACACACACACACACACACACACACACACACACACACACACACATATGCAGTCTTTTCTTGATATCTTCCCTCATGCCTATGTTTAATGAAGGGGGCGACAGTAATGCAAAAATCAAAATACGTTTTTTTTATGTGTCACTTCATCTGCCTTCTACTATGAGGATACTCAAAGAGAGAGAGAGCAACAACTCATCTTTCTAATCAACTTCATTCAGAAATTGATTTATGCTTGTGGCCTTGCCTGTTCTACGTTTCCTTCTAGAAACTGTGTTCTGAGAGTTGGGTGGGTTGGGGAAGGGGGCCTTGCGGGAAGCTGGGGCAAATCAATTTAATTAATTTCAGTGGTGAGATGTTTCTGTCTCTTACTTTAAGCAACTGTCATTTTGAATAGATTCATTGCCTAAGAGCTTGTCTGGAAAAGAGAAGAAGGAAACATGATTGCTTTCAAAATCCCAAGAGGGCCTGAAATAATTCATTGTCTCAGGTTAAAGGCAGAGAGAGGTGGAGAGAGAGATAAAAAGAGGGAGAGAGAGAGACATACAAAGAAAAAGAGAGGGAGAGGAGGATAGTGAGAGAGGGAGGAAGAGGGGGGTAGAAACTGAGGGGGAGAGTTTGAAGTAAGCAAGAGGTCAAAAGAGAAAGAGAGAGAGCGCAAATGAATTGAAATGACAGATTTGTTTGTGTGGGTTATAGTTAGGCCCTTGTAAATTTGTGGGACACACACACATGCATGCACACCTGTGCACAACAACCTGCGATTAACAACTGGGAGGAGGGTTATTGTGAAACTCTCAAGGAAAAATGTGACTCGAACATTCAGGCCTTATGGAGATCCAAGGTTGAGTTTGGTTTAGTTTCAGAGGTTCAGTCTCTGCTGAAGATACAAGAACACAGATGCTGTCATGCTTAACACAAGTTCTACTACCTGTGCTTTGGACCCCACCATTGTGAGCAGAGAAAGATAGAAGCCATTGTGAACAGGAAAACGTGTCCGACATGAAATTGGAGTCACAGCATTTCATGTCTCAAGACTTTACACTGACAAATGACTAATACATTCTAACAATGTCCTAAAACCCCAGAGGTATTTTGTCTTTTAGTTCAGGAAGCCATGATATCCCATTCCACAATGACATGTTTCTGTCAAACAATACAATGGTCCATATTTCAACATAATTTCAATTACTCAACATCCTGAGTAAGAATACAATTTTTCCAATGGAAAAAAGATACTCTTCAGCCTTGGTAAGGTATAGAATTCGACACTACACGAACAACCTTGCAGGTGTTTAACGCCTACGAGCACTTTACTTTGATTGACACTCCCCCCCCCCCCATCCATTTCAACTATCAGATCACCACAGTGCCAACAGGCTCTGTTCATACACTCACAAAGGCGCCTTCTGGTTGCCCAGAAAGCACTATGAGGCACGCACTGCCCGCAGTCATTCAATTAAGAATTTACAGTGCTATTGATTTCAACAAACACACTCGAAGGCCATTCGCGTCTTTGAGAATGAGGCAGACATTTAATATCAAGATTTTACCTGAGAGGGCGCCCAAGGGTCGTCGTTCTTCTGCGAAAGTTTTGAAAAAGGAAAACAAAAGGTAGACAGGAGAGTTCTTTCTTCTCTGTCCACAGTTCTTCTCAAAAAACTTTTAATCCCCTCGATGCCTATTTATTCTTGCTTCAGTGCGGTGTTTAAACATTCTACTTTTTATCCATTTTAATGTTGTTGGACCTTTATATTCTCTTTGATATCTGATAGATACTAAATTAACCATAGGTTGATTTTAAAGGAACTGGAATTTACTGATGTAGAAGGGTAATTAAAATGCATGACCGGCTCACTGGGTGGAGTGCGTACAACGAAAGCTGAGGCCTTACTGCAGCGCCCCAGGTTCAAATCCTGCCCAAGCCCTTTGCGGCATGCCTTATTGTCAAACTTGTTCAATAAAGTATGAAAATGCTGAAAAAATCTGAATTGTAACAAACACAACATTCCAAGATGCCATTTCACCAGATTAAACATTAAGTGTGCTATTCTCTTTTCATCCCTTTACGGAGACTGAATTCTTGAACGATTTACGTTTTACTGGGATTAATATAAATCTCCAGATGTTTTGATTGGGGTCCTTTGAGTGTAATAGAACTCAGACAGGTGCCCCTTCACAGTACGTGGAGAACTGGTTGGGTGCAATATCCCAGACACACACACGCTGAGGACTTGGAGAGACAAAGGGCATAAATTGAACTTCAGATCTCGAAAAGGAGAGAGCGAGGGAGAGAGAAGGGATGTGGTAACTAGTGCAAATACATGTAGCTACTTAATGAATTTGGTCACATTGGGCCACAATGAAATCTTTATCCGAAGGAGATGAGGCAGGGGACTTGGCACAGCTAAAGTAACTCAGAGATGGTGAAAAATCCCACTGTCCCCTGTTGGCTCTCCCTCATGTCAGCTGCCTTGGTTACAGAGTTGGCTGCCAGTAAGCGCCCCTAGTCCAGTCCCCCCCCCCCTCTTTCTCTCTGCCTCTCCCTCCTCCTCTGATGGGCTTCTCCCATTTTTTGCGGTCTCTCTCTCTCACTTTCTCGTTTGTCTTCCTTTATCAGCTCTGTTCTTTTTTTCTCATTCTGTCCACCTTAGCCTATAGTTTGTTGTTTGTTGTTTACTATTGTTTTGTTATTAAATTTTTTCTCCTTTCTCTTTCTTTACTCCCCTCCCTTTCTCTTCCTCTCAAAATCTTGGCTCAAACACACTCCTCTACACTCCATGTAGACAGTATCTCATTAACACCCAACCATTCTCTCTCTCATTCTCTCTCGCTCTCTTTCCCTCTTTCTCACAGACATACACACTCAATCTTTTTCTCTTTATCTCTCTCCAACTTTCTCTCCTTCTTTTAGGAAGCTGATTAAGTGTAACACTCCCTCCAACCTTTGTTTCCTCAGCAGTCGACAGCAACACACACAGTAGTAAAAATGACAGAGCCAAACCAAAACATTATATTTAACACATTGACTGTTCCTAGTCATTGGTATTTACAAGTCCATCAATCAATATTTTCTTTTTTCAAATATGTTAATTATTTTGCATTTGGTAGTAGGTAGTGAAACCAAAGATTCTCACATTTCAAACGATCAGTCAGACATCAATAGATAATGTAAGAAACCAGATAGTGTCTCTGATGTCAAATGTAAAATGTAATGTGAAAACAAACTAAAACAGAATCTTACCTTTGGCAAAGAACTGCACGTTGGTGTCATCTGTTACTTCTTTCACCCTTTTCACCAAATTCAAGTTTGAGATCAAATTTGAATCTCTTACTGTCTTTCTCTCTCTCTTCTTCCTGGATGGCGTGTGTCTAAGTGTAGACGGGTTGCTGCTGAAAAAGTCCTGACTGCTTCGGAAAGGAGTGAGTTGAGTGAAGATAAAAAATATGGGAGGGGAGGATGAACAAGCTGACACCTCCAGATCAACTCTGCTCCTTTCTTACTACACCTTTTGGTGCTCCGGGTGAGTGAGTGTGAAATTAAGTCATCTTCAGGTGAAAAGAGCCTCCCTGCTTATTTTCCTCTCTTTGGAGCTCTTTTCCTCTTTCTTCTGTTTGCTCGCTTTACCCACTTAGTTCTCTGCTGCGCGGATGATGTAGTCCGTTTCTTTCCTTTACATTCACTAACCCACTCCCTGCACGCTCGCCGTTTCTACCTTCCGCCTGTGTGTGCTCCCCGCAGTCGCCTGCGCGAGTGTCTCCCTCTCTCTCACCCTGTTCCGTTCTCTCTCTCTCTCTCTCTCTCTCTTTCTCTTCCTCCCTCTCCCCCTCCCGCTCTCTTCTCCCTACTCTTGCCTCATGAATATTTTTTCATGGCAAACACAACAGAAGCACAATGAATGAAGCCACGGCTGTTAAAACGCCTCTATGTTACCTGCTCTCTTAATGTCCTTCTCATGGAACCCCCTTATCCCCTGGGTGACACCCTACGATTGGACCATCAATCCTCTTTAAGACGGAATGATAGTCTTTTAACCATGGGATCCATCTTACACTCCCTTTTAGGGTCCTGTAAGAGGTCAGTGTCTGATGCCATCAGGGAAGGCTGAGGACCAAAATCTATGATAAAGACATTATAAATTCACACAACATTTTTTAAGAAAATCCCAAAAATATACCTATATCTTGATAACAAATCCACCACAACTCTCAATGATTAATTGAGATATAATAATAAGTGTAGCCTAATTGGAAGTAATTGACGATGTCGCCGGTCAAACTGATCACTGGTGCTGGGTTTGGCGTGAGATCTGAGATGACAGTGGCACTCTATGTTGTGGGTGAACAGTAATTCTCACCCTGGCAATAGGATGTCCTGCTGTCCCCACGAGAGCCCTCGCCATTATGCTAACAGGGGACACCATCTGCATCAGACGCAATTACTGCCAGAACATGGTGCTGTGGCTCACATGAGCAACTGCTCCGGTCATGACAAACTGAGAAATCAAAGGCGGCGGTGGGGTGAGGGGAATTTGGGGGATGAGGAGGGGAGGTGGGGGTCAGTGGTGATAAGCAAAGCATGTTAGAATATACAATAGTTGTTTTGATCAACGGTATGATGTTGGTGTGAAGTGCCTGTTCAAGCCAGACAAACTGTCTCCAGAGTCTGCTTGCCCCCCGGGCACACACCAGTATGAGATTGGTTTATTTTATTTTTGTGTCTACAGAAGACAACATTTTCTTGTTTCTGCTACTTCACCTATAAATCAGATGCATCACACCATATAATAAGTACACACACAAAAACACACACTTAAACACACTAACACAACAGGGGAGACAGTGGTGAAGAAACAGGAGAGAGAAAGAGGGAAGGAGAATTTAAATGTGAGATATATAAGTATCAACCAACAACACTGGTTATATCGGATTGTCAGTTTTATTTTTCACTCTCCCTTCCTTCTATAGAACCATATCAATGACCTCTAGGATTGCATGTACCAGATTTGAATACATAAACGGTCCTTTCTTATTGATGGGAATTGCAGCTTAATATTTGGGTATGAGGAATCAAGGTATCATTTCCCCAACTGAGCCCTCACAGTAAAGAGTGTTTGAAAGCAAATCCAAAATACACCACACACACGCAAAAAGGAAAACACCCATCTAACTAAACAGACATTTCTTTTTCTAACATTCTTTTTGGAGATAACCCAGATTGCAAATCACGGGAGATTATTAAATGACATCCCTACATGCTCAGTCAATTCCCCACCACCTCCCCCCCTTTCTACATTGTTTTCCCTTCTCCTAATGGCCACAGCAGCTTTCCAGGAAGTCATGGGGAGAACATTGGACACACCAGATGCCCTCCTCGGCACGCAAGCCATGGCCAAATAGCAAGAAAGAACTGACAGGCGGATCAAGTCTCTGTGAAGCATCAACGGGAGATTTCCGATAACGAGAAAAACAAAGCAGGAGCAGAAGAAGAAGCATCTAAGAGATTTTGATTGAAAGAACATGTGCAAATCCACCACTAGGCTATACACCAATGACTGATTTCCAGGGGCTCTTGCTGTGAATGAGAGTTTGCTCTGGTGATAATGATTGCCAGGTAATTGTACTAAATGTCAACCATCCCCCTTTCTGGATGACTTCAGATGATTCCAATGACTGTTTGCCTTTTTGGCAGTGTCCTTTGGATTGTGTCGACCCAGAGCCCAAAAAACACAAACCCTGACGTTTGTCATATGATGGACACATGCTGTGGCGAAGTATCAGCCTCTTAATCCAGTCGCTTGTTCTGACACACGGGGGCACACTTCTCGCCTGTCAACGTTTGATTTGAATTGGTCCACAGGGCATTCATCATTATATACAAATATTCCCACATAATCACACAACATAGTTAGATTCTCCAAAAATTTAACGGTGTCAGTAATTTGTGTACTCAAAAAGAATAGATAAGGAAACAAATTGCCCAAGCGACATCGGAAAATAAATCTCAGTTTAGAGCACTCACAGTCACAGACAGTTCTTGTGCCACGGCGATCGGAACCAAAACCCTCGCAAAAGTACAGAACCATCTCTTTCTTGACAGGCAGAGGCTATACAGCTCTGTCAGTTTCTCTTCCTGTGGACTCCATACATCGCTAACCAGTGAGTGATGTGAAGGGAGAGCTTGTAGAACTGGGATAACAAAGTGAGGCCTGACTTCTTGCTACAGAAGACTCCTTCCTCTCATGAACAAGTCTTCACGATGGAAAGCTAGCCGCTGGCTGTCCCTGGAGTCAAACTGATCAGAGATGAGAACTAGGAAAGACTTAGTTGGAGTTTTGATTTGATGAACGTTACGCTGTAGGTTGGCTTCTCTGTGCCTTAGGTGCTGGTTGACATTCAGGGATGTACTTTTGACAGAATACTGTGTTTGAAAAACTTTACGGTTCAGAATTGTAAAAAAAATCCATGTATACTGCATAAGTTAGGTCATGGTTGTATGTTTGCGAATGCTCTGCAGACACATACTCACGGCTAACCTATAATCTTGTGCAGTGTTGTCAGTTAGCAGTTTTGATATACCACAGTGCCTAAGCATGTATGTGTATGTGTTTTTTTTCTGTGTGTCATTGTGGGAACTCTGTCTCCATGGCAGTTGCAAAAGGTGTACACAGAAGCTAGACTTGGAAGGAGACCAACTCAGAAGAGACACATGAAGTCCTATTTCGCTATCATTGTGTTTGCCCTTATTGTTACTGCCAATCACAGCCAAGGTGTGCATGATGGGAAAATCTCTTTCAAAATCAGTTTGAAACCCCATTTGAGAGCACAGCCTTATATTTTCATCCAATGTAATTAATTTTGACGTACAATGGCACCAAACTTTGAATGAATTGCTATTATACCCACGTATTAGAGTATCATCTATCCTTGAAAGCCTTGAGAAACTGTCTGCATTTTGATTCCGGAATTTTCTTTGCCAATACAATGAACAGGGACACATCAGGAAGTCCTTCAGCTTTCGAGTGCATCTGTGTATTCAAGTATATCTGAATGAAGCCCTCGGTTGTAGCCTCAAAACATAATGAAACATTTCTTATGAAACCTTTTAATGCAAGGCATATTGTGGGGTAACAGAATGCATTATGCGACCACTCCAGTGAGAGCAGGTATTGTTTAAATACTAAGATTCAAGATTTTACCATAGATATAGTATTACTGTATGTCGACAGGGTTTTGACTCCATGGTGATGGCTGGAATCCACCCCATACCTTAAAAGGCTTTTCCTGATCTCAAAGCTCTCAAATGGTTAGGAGTAGATTGCAAGTAGATATTAGGATTTATGAAATTAAGGGACAGAAAGCACAATGTTGAATATAATGAAAAACCAGCTGCAACATTTTGTTAACAGAACACAGAACGCCCATCTCACCCATGAATGATAATTAGCACATTCTTAACCGCTTCACGGCACGTTTGTCTATCTACAAAGAATGGAAGGCAATTATCTCTCTTCCCCAGCTTTTAGAGACATGGGGATATTTCTCCATGGCTTGTCTGACAGGGTCCCCCCCGGACAAGTGTTTGTTTCTTTGCTGTGTCCTCTGGAGCCGCCAGCCATTTGCCACGCATGCCGAGCCCTTGTCACCGCCTCACCGTTCCAGGGGACAGCCGTGGCCTCCCTCTCCCCATTAAACGGTTGCAGCCTTTTTCGGATTTGATGGAAAATCGATTGTTTTCACTTCCAGAATGTTGCGTGTGATAAACTAGGAGGTCCAAATGTCACATGTTGAGATGATGGGAGCTTGGGACTAGACTTACAGTATGGATACTAAACCAAGGGCAGGAGGGATGTGTGTCGAACTGCAGCCCCTCGTGTGGATGCATGGTGTGCTACTGGGTCCCTGGAGAGGGATGAGGGTGGGTCGGGGGCACAGCTGGCCTGCCTCAGCTGTACCCTCGGTGGGGAACTGAACTGTCACAGAGGTCTCCTGCGGGAGGTCAACCCCCATTCCTTGACTCCCCCCCCCCGCTCCACGGGGTAACAGAACAGGAGGACTGCTACCACTTCCCCCAATTCCTGACAGGGGACTTCATCTGCGGGCAGTTTTCTTTAGGTCCAGTAGGATTGGAGGGACAGTATGGCTGGTTGAGTTGCTTGGCTACAGGGATCAAACAGGCTGGGTTTGGCTGCGGGGTGTGTGTGTGTGTGTGTGGGGGGGGGGGAGCTTGTTGGTTCACATGGCTGCCACATCCCCCAAGAGGGTGGTTCTGTTGGGATACCCTAGTTTTACTCGAAAAGATGGATCTGAATCAGATTCATTGGCCAACTAGGGACCTGGATAGTGTGGGTGATTGTGTGTGTATGTGGGTGTGTATTCAGGAACTGTCTTGTGTGAAAGCTGCAATAGGGATAGTGGAAACAGGTAAATGTGTTTCATGAATACATTAAAATGTAAAAAAATAATACAGAGACATTACATTTGGAACCTTGAACGCTGGGGTTTTTAATCAAGCACATTAACTGGGTATACAAAGAAGATTTTGAACAATTTTTACAATGCATTCATTATCAAAATTTGATCATCATACCTCACCTCTCAAATGATTGTTTTCTGACATTCACTATAATTAATCCCTGTGTGGAGGAATCATAAAGTGCTTCAAAAGCTTAGATAAAGTATCCTGTTATCCTCACGTCATTATTTGTGTACTTCCTCTTGTGTACTTTCATTTGAGTAAAAGATTGACAGAGAAAATAAGCCGCTAGTTATTGTAATTCCCCAGAAACCCATTGTAGGAGATGGCCGAACCATTAGTGGCTGGATTGAATGCCAGCCTACAGAAAATAAACCCCATAATTATAATTAGGAAAAATACATGAAATACGGTTGAGGTGAGAGTGAAAGAAAAACACTGTTTTGATTTTCTTATTGAGACAAAAGAGCAGTTTACATGACCAAGACTCTTCTTGCTGTGTTCTGGAAGGCACCAGCAGAGTAGCAGCTCCTATTAAAGTGAATAGAAGAATGTGCTGAGAAAGTGTAAGTCTGGACAGGGTGTTCTGCGGTGTATAAACTGGAATAAAACAATGTTATGTCCCTCTTTCCCTTTTTCCCAGCTGTATGGATCTGTCCCTTGCCTTGAGGAACCATCATCTGAAGCAGTGTGCCGTGTCTACAACTGAACAAATGCGGCCTGCTTTTAAAGACATGAACAGAATGTCGGTCGATTTTTTTGTTGTTGTCACATGGCGTGGCCTCGTTGCCTACCGCCTGTTTTACACCATGTGAGTGCATGTGCACTCTAATGATGTCTTCTGAGCTGCAATCATCGTTGAAACTGATTGTTTCATCAGGAGTCTGGGGCATTGAGCATCTGTCTCTCACTTAGCGCCCAGCTTGTCCCAGGCCAATTGCTTTCATCAACCCTAGCTAGAATAGACTACAGACACCTCTAAGTGACTGTCCAAGCAAACCAGATATTTGTGTTCCATTTCGTCTTTCATTTCAGTGATGCAATGTCACAGGTGACCTTTAGAAATTGACTAATCCGTGGGGTTTTTTCAGACATTGTTTGCTTTTGGTTGGTGGTGACATTTTCTTTCTATCAACAGAACATCTTTTGACGTAAAAGCCAAGGGATGGACAGGCAGAACCTTTATTTTCTACGTGGATTAAAACCTCTGAAACTAATTGAGGCCTGAATGAGACCCTTTGATGTTGATCCATGGATATCTTCGCTTTGATGACCAACATGAGATGTTGTGTCTGACATGCTAGTTCACTGGAATCAAGTCGGCTGCCAGTAAAACAACATATTAGCATCCATGTTCTAAGGATTCAGGATAAGTCAGTCCCTCTGTGGTCTCCAAAGTACTTTCGCCTGGCAGAACTGACTTACATAAGAGTAGATAAGGCTCGGTTGTTAAATACACCAAAAAATAAATGGGTACATTTGTGAAAAAATCCAGTCACAAGGAAAAGGAAATCAGTTTTCAAACAGAACTTTGACATTCCCTGCAGTTCGACTTCTATTACTGATTACCTTCCTATGTGTTGTGTGCCTCCCCTAAAATGCCTCCTCATTGTGTGAGGTCAATTCATTCGTAGTTCTTGGGAGCCTTTTGAATTTCAGGAAACATTTTATGCGTGAAATTACATGTAGGAAGAAGGAAAATTCATACATCCCTTTTACCTGAGAAAAACAGGATTATTTTCAGAAAGGCTCTTTGACAATGCAAGACTGCCTTTGTCTGAGAAACAATATGATTTTTTCTGCAGATAAACAAATTAGTGTTAAAATGTTGCGAATTATAACAAATGATGATTGGCATCACTCGCTTTTCTTTTGTTAACATGGCTTCCAACCCATCTGACCGAAGGATACATAGAAGTCGCAGCATATTGGGAAAAATATGTTGTCTCACAGTTTTTATTAAATTTGACGTGTTTACTTTGTTCACTCAAAGCTTACAGTAATACTGCTACAAGAAAAAGAGACATGAATGCTGTTCAAACAGGTGTAGTCAAATGGAGCCAAGGTCGAGGTTTATAACTCACAACCAAAGCAGGAAGAGGAAGGCGGAGAGAGAGAAAGAGAGAGAGACAGAGAGAGGTTAATGTGAAATGACTTGGTGCTGTACAGGAGGAAGACAAGCTGAGGGTATGCATGGCCTCTGACGATGATGGCTTCGGTCAGCTTCCGAGCTACCTTGGACAAATGGTCAGAGTTGAAACGAGGAA
The DNA here is from genome assembly GCF_038355195.1 of Osmerus mordax. Classification (NCBI taxonomy): domain Eukaryota; kingdom Metazoa; phylum Chordata; class Actinopteri; order Osmeriformes; family Osmeridae; genus Osmerus; species Osmerus mordax. Next base: position 9,771,909 of record NC_090064.1, read on the forward strand.
CAGTGATTGATTTCGACGTCCCAGCCTGCTACCTCTCCTTTCCCCTGAACATCCATGGGAAAATGTGCTTTTAGCGATATAGTTTTCTGTAAGTCTGGCTGAGCAGAAAGTTTACTTTGAGATGCTCGTTTTAGAAATCAAAGAAAGTGCTTGGTTAAGAATGATGCAATTGAACTGATGTTGTACCTTTAGATCAAGTCCTTGAGTGAATATACAACCGCAGATGATTCAGTGTTATATTTTCTTGTGTTCATTGTATATGTTGTTCATTTAGTTGTTCAAAATCCTGTGTGTTTCTTTAGCCAGTAAATACATAGATGTAATTAACTAAAGTAAATAAATAAGTGTTTATGACAGGGTCGTATGTTTACTCCGGCAGAGCCATGGAGGATTTTTGTTCACTGTGTCAAATTGTCAACGTTTTAGAGACCTCACGCCAGGGCTGCAAAAAACGTGCGCAAACCGTCTAATTATCCCCCCTGTAGAAGAAAATTGCCCAGGCCATTGTTTGTTTTGTCTGAAACCTATACCTACAGTATGCATACAGCGGTGTTATTGTTTGAAAGGGGAAAATGAATCATGTAAAATAAATTAATTGTGATTCTTCTTCTACCAGTGTTCCCAGCCTTGAGGCTTTATTGTGTTGAAGACAAAGACAACGGGGGGCCTATACACTACACAGAAACACAACCCACCTCCACCTACCTCCCCTCAGTGTGTGTGAGATGATGAGGAGAGCTGGAAGATTACGTCTGGACCCTGGTGTCTGAGCCGAGCACCAGCGAGACCGCTAACGATTGAAGAAAAGGAGGCATGCTGAATTAAATACACAACAGCGGCCTGCTTTCCTACCAGCAAAAGGATTAAAACCTGATTTCCAGTGAGAGATAGAGCATAAATGTGTAAAGACCCTAGTGGTCATTTCATCTCTTATTATTAGGATTGCAGAGGCTAATCGGACAATAACAAGTGCTTCTTGTCCACGGGGAAGGTGAGCCGCCGAATGGGCCAAAGCTCATCTCATCTCGCAGTCATGATGATTCTGGGATTGGAACAAGGAGCCTGTCGAGCTTCTCCTATCTGTAGTTGCAACCCCCACCCCTCCCCAATCCCTCTCCCCCGCCCTACCTTCCTCCCTCAACCCCACATTGTTTCCATCCATTTTCATCCATCCATCTTCATCCATCCATCTTCATCCATCCATCTTCATCCATCCTGAATGAACTGCTGGCTCTCATTCTTTCACTCTCTATCGTTCTCGCTCTTCAGTTTTTCACTTCTCGATCTCAGTACGATACATCATATCACTGATGAGTGGATGATCCCAAATTCATCCTCGCAACTAACAAGTGAACGAAGCTCCCTTTTACGCGCGGGCGACTGGTGTTTGAGCGTTTGACTGTAGATCAATAGGTTGCAAGTTCAAATCCCACCATGTACGTCGCTTTAGATAAAAGGATCCACTAAATTAACCCGGTCGGAGGACTAATTTTGTGCTCTCTCTCTGCAGCCCTCTCGATCCCTGCACTCCTTCTATCCCTGCACTCCTTCTATCTCTCTCTCTCTTTCTCTCTCTCTCTCTCTCTCTCTCTCTCTCTCTCTCTCTCTCTCTCTCTCTCTCTCTCTCTCTCTCTCTCTTTGTCTGTCTGTCTGACAGTGGAGGCACCATTTCATCAATCCCTGCACCCTGCAAAAACCGTGGAGGATAATTTTCCCTAATGACACACAAAGAAAGAGTTGGTGTTCAGTACATGGTGAAAGGTGGAGGGGGAGCTAGCTACCCATCCAGCGCTGGCTTTACAGGACATGTTTGACACTGTGGAGAGCGTGTTTGCGTCTTCCATCTTTGTTTTTCAGCCGACCGGACACAAAAGCGAGTAGAAGACGTTTGAAAGACGGCTCACCACAGAATGACGATGAAGGCGCACATGATTTGTACTCACACACAACCATATCTGCATCCAGACTGCAAAAGATAAACCTGAAAAAATCTGGCCTACCTGTTTAATGTGATGGTTTCCATACAGAAGGCTGTCAATGTCATGTTGTGGAGATTGACAAGCTGAGTCAGTTCAGATAAGGAGAAACGCCACTGCACTGCAGAGGCTGCTAACAGCATTGGACACATTATCTCACTTTTGTTTTGTCAAATAACTCTAGCTACACCAGGAAAACTGAGACACGTTCATAACTCAATTTTCACTTTTTGGAATGGAGAACATTCCAGATTTCCAATAGACTGAATTGACTTAATTGATAAAATAATTAGGATATTATCTGCTGGACTGTTCTCAAAGAGATTCTGGTCATGCATGGTTTCAAAGACATTTATGAGAAGTTGATACCTAGACCTAGTATTACATTTCTTTACATTAGCCTTTATTCATATGGCAGATGCTTAGATACTTTCAATGTAACATAGAAAGCGTTACTAATCTGTTTGTTTCAAAGTACAAAGAACCTCAGAGAACAACAAGAATGGTACCACATAGCAAATGGCATTCGAAAAGGGCAAACAAATATTGTAACGTGAGGGTTTGATATGTGATGGTGGGATCACTCTTACAGTAATGAGAAGGAACAGCAGGACAGAGAAGGAAGACCTCCTTAAACAGGACTTTACTAGGGCCCCAGAAGCACCACGCTTCTATCTTTCTAACTCGCATGCTGCTGAACCAAGCAGACACTACAAGGAAGTAAATAGGAGAAAAACCACAGAGGTAGAGTCAAGATTTAATGGAAGTAAATATTTAAACACATACACATGTAAATAATAACTTTATAAATATTGTGAATATATTTGAGTAGATTCATATCGCAATGTCAAAAGTATAATGACAGCACAGCGTGTATTTCCAGCCCCCCTCGTGTTCAAACAGTTGCGACACAGCACAGGTCACTGTGACCTACCGCTCTTCAGTCAAGCCTAATGGAGACAAGCTCCCAAACATCCTTCAAAGTAGCAGAGGTGTTTTTGACTTAGTAGCACGCAAGGCTGATACAAGGCTGTTGAGAAGGAGAAGGGGCACATTAGCTGTCAATACTCATGGAATGTTTGTGTTCTGTTTAATAACCGTGAAGGTCTGAATAGCATTGCAGGTGGGGTGAAATGAAAGATACGTGGCATCTCATTGATGATGAAGATGAAGAAGATTGATCCGACAAGCTCCAAGCATTGTTTCCTGCCTAAAACCAAGCAATCACAAAAACATTTGCTTACAGAGCTAACCAATCAGTGTCATTCAATGATCATAGCAACCATTGGCTATTCCCTTAGTGTATGTATACTACCGTTTGTTTATGGTAGAGCTCTACATGGTGTTAGCTGGAGGAAAAAAACTAATTGCCCACCATCTCAATAACTGACTTAAAAAGCTAATGTACACAGCTACCTATACTGTGAAATATATATACACTATAAAGTACTAAGATATGAAATTTTATCAACTGCAATAAGAATGCACCTTGATTCACTTATATTTTCACTCTTCCCGTTAAGAGGGTTATACTTGTCTGGTTGAAAGAGTACAGTTTCGAATAATTAACTCATTCATCCACCTTTTCTGATGCCTTCTCACTACATGTTAGCCCACACATAATGCAAAATACATGTGCCCGAATTGTTTGCTGCCTATCAGGTTCAGAGCAGGGCACCACTTTGTCCTTTTCCTCTGTTCCATTTTTATGGTTGGTCGTGTTCATGGTGTGAGAGAATATTGAAATAATGAAGGGCAAATCTACATGTGCTCATTTGGCTATGCTAAGGGCTGCAGGGTCTCAATTACTCCCATTGTCTGTTTGCTCACACTCACCTCAATACAAGCTCCGTGTTTTAATGAGGCATACATGATATTCCTTCGGTTCGACCTCCTCGTTGGCTGTTTTCCTTGTAAGTCTGTAAAGAAACAAAAATACAGTGTTACTGCCCCCCCCACCCCCCCTTCCGCGGCTTGTAAAACACACAGGTTACATTTAGAGCAGTGGCGGGTGTAAATATGACAGTGAGAAGGGGAGGAGGTGAGAATAAATAAGAGGTTAGGGGGAGAGGAAGTGGGAGGACGAGAAGTGTAGAGGAGGATGCACTGTAATAGTGGTTCTTCGGCGGTGTTGGCACTGCAGGAGAGATGCAGCTGCGGCTCAAAATCTTTCCTAATGAACAGCTGATACCTCCTCTTCTCCTCCTTTCTTTACTCCCTCCCTACCCCTCACTGCTCCCTTCCCCCCACCCCCCCATTAGAAGTCTTCATGTCGGTCTATGCTAATGCTGCTCCATGGTTTCAACTTCAGTTATACTTAACTCGTCATGAGTTCTGATGCTACAAAGAGCGGGTGTCAGGATGCCAGTCTCACAAAGTGGTGGATCTCACGTTTAAGGTAAACAATTATGGAGATGACATGTCGGCAATAATCCTGTAACTGTCTTGGAGAGACAGGTTTCAGTTATTTAAGAATATTATGATTATTATTAAGTCATTTAACTGTTTTTAGTTAACAAAGGATTGTAATAGTAAGGAAAATATGGTATACCAATTAGAAATATGTTTTGGTTACTGCTTTAATGCTTTTATTTGGAAAGTGTATTTTATTTGGTCGTGTGATCAGAGCTACTTAAAGTTAAAAGAGGCATTGTGGGTTAGAGAAAAGAAAATGGCTGAAGAAAAAAAGTCACAGATTGCAACTCAGATCTGCATGTGGTTCAAGAAAGGCGTACACGGTATTTGATTTCATTTTATTTGCTTTCAATGTGTTTTATATTTGATTTGAGCCATAATTTAATGTGATTAAGTTTGTAGAGTCATCGTATTTGTGACAGTTTCAATGTGCTGCGGCCATTTAGCCCCCGTTACATGGTAGATTAATAATTCAAACAAATTCAAAAAACGGTGTCTATTGAAGGAATAAAGAGAAAGTTACTAAATAAACCTCAAGGAACATCTGTACAATGCATGGACTTTATGAATTGAACCAGTGTGGCTACAAATCCTTCCTCCCCTTTATATTGACCATTCTGCTGCAGATGGGTATGCCTACCTAATGATGCTGTGTAAATAGATTTTTTTTTTGTTATCAGCAGCTTCGTCTGTGGATGTCCATCTTCTTTTCCGCCCTCACACAGAATGTATGATTCATGGAATGCCAGATGGCTATGTTTCACACAGCAAAACAAGATGTTGACACTGTAAACTCGCAATTAAAAGCATCAATTATCAAATGAAAGTACCAGAAGCGTAATGTATTCCTGGGAGGACGAATTATCGAAGATAATTTTCTGTACTTAATTTATGGTAAAATTAACTACTCAAGATTTTAACACCCACCCTGTGCTAAGCCTACGCACTGGACTGTAACAAAAACAGTTTGAGAATGTAGAAACAGGGGTACCTTGGGGTACTCGAATCATTAAAGTCCTACTTGGGTGTCGCTACTCTCTCTCATGAGGAGCCCCACTTAAATTAGTTTACCTCACACACCTATAATTGTAGTGCTGTTTGGCGTTGTGGAGGTGTTATTAGTATATCTGTCACTAGCATGTGAAAACCTGGGACTTGGATGTCGAAGGTAGTGATGGTTACAGTCCAAAGTGCCTCCTTTTGTACAAACCGATCCCTCGTGAGTCTAGAACTAAATTCCAAACTCCCCCCCTACACACCGTAGGTTATCCTTGGACAGCATTGTGTGTGTATAAGAGAAAAGAGGGAGTGATGAGTGGAAGGACATGAAAAGGCTGGCATGTGCCCTCGCTTCCCTCCATCAGCTTCCGTTCCAGGTTCACATCGCGTCCCGTCCTCTCTCCCTCTCTGGTTTCTCGTCCTCTCTCGCCCTCTCTGGTTTCTCGTCCTCTCTCTTCCTCACTGGTTTCTCGTCCTCTCTCGCCCTCTCTGGTTTCTAGTCCTCTCTCTCCCTCTCTTGTTTTTTGTCCTGTCTCTCCCTCACTGGTTTCTCGTCCTCTCTCCCCCTCTTTGGTTTTCGTCCTCTCTCTCCCTCTCTGGTTTCTCGTCCTCTCTCGCCCTCTCTGGTTTCTCGTGCTCTCTCTCTCTCTCTGGTTTCTAGTCCTCTCTCTCCCTCTCTGGTTTTTCGTCCTCTCTCTCCCTCTCTGGTTTCTCGTCCTCTCCCTCCCTCTCTGGTTTCTTGTCCTCTCTCTCCCTCTCTTGTTTTTTGTCCTGTCTCTCCCTCACTGGTTTCTCGTCCTCTCTCCCCCTCTTTGGTTTTCGTCCTCTCTCTCCCTCTCTGGTTTCTCGTCCTCTCTCGCCCTCTCTGGTTTCTCGTGCTCTCTCTCTCTCTCTGGTTTCTCGTCCTCTCTCGCCCTCTCTGGTTTCTCGTGCTCTCTCTCTCTCTCTGGTATCTTGTCCTCTCTCTCCCTCTTTGGTTTCTCGTCCTGTCTCTCCCTCTCTGGTTTCTCGTCCTCTCTCTCCCTCTCTGGTTTCTCGTCCTCTCTCGCCCTCTCTGGTTTCTTGTCCTCTCTCTCCCTCACTGGTTTCTCGTCTTCTCTCTACCTCTCTGGTTTCTCAGAGAACTGTTGGCCCTCCATCCGTTCATTGGAGTGTTTTGTGATGGTTAGGTTCATGGTGAGTGTGTGGCCTGGCGTCAAGTCAGAAAGCTCTCTGGAAGCCAAACTTATTGATGTTAGAGCTGTCATAAAAAATGCTTAAATTCCAATCAGAAACACCTACTGTACACCGTGGAATCCCCAGGGTAGCAGCCCCTCTGGTATGACACAACATTTGTACAACGTCAGGGTCCAACATCAGAGAAACACTGCGGCAAAACTGAATTGTTTATCTTGTGTTGTGCCCACATAGACACGCTGTAGCGGTTCTGCTCTGAACATAACATATGCGTCATGCGATATTTATACATATTAATCTATTCTTTTCATTTACTGTATACTTGACTTGGTATTTATTATACTGAGAGGATAACCCTTTCAAGTATTGAGGTACTGTGTGATACTGTAGCAGTCAGATCGACTGACAGAACTAGCAGGGGGATCAATCCAAGTTGTGGAGATTTCAACATCATTACTCCACAGTGGGTGTTTACTTCAAGCCCTTTCAAAAGGTGAAAATACTTGTTTAATGGTTTGAGGTTTTATTTTGAGGTGTTAAGCGAGGTACTGTCCTCACAAGATAAAGTAATTGGCTGACAACAAAACACTGGGAGGTAATTAACTAGACGACAATTGGACATGAAGTTAGATATTGCTAAGCCCCTGGTGTGCATTTCTAAAATGTTTGTTACCCCATGATTACAGTACTGTAAGTTGAGACAGGCTGTCTGAAAAACAAAGTCCTCCTGATAATCACACTAATTGTCATTTGTTTTTAAGCTCTCCAGCGATTTATCGCTTCTGACGTGAGGTTTGATTAATAAAAAAAATCCCCGCTTTGGGAAGCAGCCTGGTAATTACTTTTAGGGTCAACTATAAAAGCACAGCTTCTGCACTGGGGAATATGTTCGACGAGCATATTATCATTGAATAGGACAAGGATTGGTATACAGTGAAATGAAGAAAATAATTTAGACTTTTCAGGAGACAGGGACCATGAGAGGTGTTGCCTCCACGTGAGTACTGTAGATGTCACTGTCATTGCTGTGTTCATGTGTGACATTTTTACGGTGGCCGACATGTGCAAACGCGCTGCAAATTAAGAAAACATTGATTGAGCGAAAGAGAGAGAGCATATGAGAAGTTTGGACAAACATCGACGTAAAGAAGCGACATAAAAAGGTTAGTATTCATTTTTACATGTGGTACTCCTCTTTTAAAGTTTTTCAAAAGAGCAACTTCGATTTTGGTCCCATTTCCTAAACAAACTTCTCATATGTTCTCTCTCTCTCTCGCTCCGTGGGGCCGAAAATCAAGCTGTTCCACTTAGCGGTCCCCCTAGAGGCCTGGTCAACTTCCGTTGTGAAAACTGGATGCAGCGTTTTTGGTTTGCGTGCTTTCGTTTTTGCAACGCGTTTATGTATTTGCAGCATTTTTGGTTTGCGTGCTTTCGTTTTTGCAACGCGTTTATGTATTTGCAGCGTTTTTGGTTTGTGTGCTTTCGTTTTTGCAACGCGTTTATGTATTTGCAGCGCGTTTATGTATTTTGTTGTGTTGTGTGTATTTTCAGCGCGTTTGCTGAATGCTGCGCGTGTGTTGTCAAATTCATGAAGATGTTTTCTTAATTTGCTTGTGTTCTGTCTATTTGCATGTTTTTCTTAATTTGCAGCGCGTTTGCACATGTCGGCCACCGTACATTTTAAATGCCAGGAGAAAACTGTTGTTCCTCATCCCTGGATGGTGTTAGTACGGTTCCTCGGAGGACCGAGAACACTGACCACAGTTTAGCCCCTGCAGCCAGGAATCAGGATGAATTGCCGACTCCTTCAGCTCTCCTCAGAATAATTTTCTGTTTGTCGGTGGTTTTTCATCCAAACTACAATAAATAAATAAATAAACAATCGATGCAAGATTGTGAGTCTGGTGGGGGGCATGGCTGTCAACCCTCATCAGTATTCTGTGATTCTTCCACCATGTTTGGGCCACAGCATGAGCCTCTTTAATTGTCGCGCTACAAGCAAAGGAGGCCAGGTTCAAAATGCCACTGTGACAGGGCTGTCATGGGAAGTGGGGGGATGGGGGGCCGGCAAAGCAAGTAAATACTGCCAGCTATCAACACAGCTCCTTTACACATTACATTATTTATTAGGCCAAACAGATGCCCTTTCCCAGCATAACTTTTTCTCCTTTCTTTTTTTCTTTCTTTCTTTCTTTCTTTCTTTCTTTCTTTCTGTCTTTTCTCTCTCTCTCTCTCTCTCTCTCTCTCTCTCTCTCTCTCTCTCTCTCTCAGAGGGTGGGGGGCACAGAGTATTTGTATCTAGCGTTTGTATCTGGAGTTTTTACTGTAGCCATTTGCCTTTACATGATGGCCTAAGGCACAATATTTCAGGCCGACACATCCTCCCATCCTCTTTGGCAGTAATCAGGGAGTCCCTGTGGCAGGTTGCTGGTGCCAAAGCTACTCTTCATCTCCATACACTCGTTGGGCTTGAATACGTCCTCTTACAAGCCACCCGCTCATCACCACAACAAATCCTGAACAGGAAACACCTGGTGTAGGGTGGCGGTCCACTAAAATGTAACCAAGCAAATCATTTGTTAAAATTTCTCATTAGCAAAGTAAAAAAAACTACAGAAATGATCCACAAGAGCCACACCACAATACTATGGTAATGAAAGCATGTGTCCACAATTATGGTTAGTAAAGACACATCATTTTTATTGGTGACAGAATTAAATCACGATTCACAGAGGAAGGGTGCGTTGGCCTTCGTGCTCTTCCACTCTCCCGTTCATCCTCTCGGTTATGTCTTGAAGAGATGAGACCGTCCTGTTTGTCAGGCAAACTAGTGGTAATTAACAAAGATAGGAGGCACTGTTGAGATTAACAGGAGTGAAAAACGACCACTGCATAGACAATGAGCAGAAAGATCAAGCTTCTTGGGCAAAGTGAGTGTTATCCTTGAAAGCTGCCTCTTGTCTAATTGGAGATGAGAGGGTCATCTTGGTGTTCCTCCATCAGCAGGGCTGCCGGGAGCCGGCTTGTCAAGATAAGTTACGTTTTGTCCTCTCATTCTCCTTTCCTCTCTCACCCTCTACTTCTGGTACCTCTTGAAGATTTCTCGACGTTTCATAAATTGATTCTTTCTTCCAGTCTTTCTTTTTCCCCTCTCTCTAATTCCTCAACATTTTGGATGCCTTCCAAGAGAGGGGGAAAGTGGACAGAATTTCTTTCTTTCTTAATTAAAAGTCTGCTCGTTCTATATTCATCAAATATTCTTGAAGATGTTGCCTGACAGCAAATCCAACTTGGGATATAATTTTTATAAAACTTAATTTTTTACCTTCCTATCTACCTATCATTCTGTATCTCAGAACGTCATCCCTGAGGTCTTCATTATAACTGTTGTTCAATTTAATCATGTATGATCAACAGTTCTAATGCTCTTATTTAGTCACACAATTGAAAGCTAATTTCTGATCCAGGCCAACCTTAGACACCAAGTGTCACGCCTACGTACTCAGAACAACCTGCAAGGAGGCAGTGCTCTGCTTCCCCTGAGTTTTGAGTTAATTGGTTTCACCTGTTTGACCCCTTTTAGTTTGCTATTTAAACCCCAGTGTTTCCTAGTTTCTTTGCGAAGTCTTACTCTTTTCTTAAATAGCCTGTTTGATCCTTGTTCTATTTAGTTTTGGCCGATCTGTGTTCCAAACATTTGCCTGTCTTCTGACCACGATTTTGGATTACCTCCATTGCCTTGTCTGCCTGCATATCAATCTCTGCCTGTTCCTGGACTACCCTGTTCTATAATAAACCCTCTGCGCTTGGATCCTGAGTCTGGTCTGGTTACACCAAGACCATATTCTTTTAATTATTTGATCACCTCAGTCTACACTGTCTCTCCTCACCTAACTTAGAATTGAAAGGGCCACCCAGGAAAAAAAACTTAAAGCTATCTGGCTAATTCTATGGTTGGCTTGAATCAAGATTGCTCATTTGTTCTGTGGAGAGGTTTCAAAGCAGCTTATTTCGCAAGTCCTTGTACTTTACAAAGCTTTGATTGTGAGAAATGGTGAGACCATTTGACCCAGGTAGTTTAAGGACAGAGTTCTGCATAAGAGTCATTTGAACAGAATTGTACAGCTTTGTTGACGAAGGCAATGATACATTTAAAAGAGAATACATTTAAAAATGTAGCTTTAATTGTTTGATTTTGTCACTAGTCACTGCTCGGTGACATTGCTTCAAATCCTGTATGTGACCAGTTCCATCTTGGATGGTGGCCTGTCTGAGCAGTGACTAGGCTCACAAGTTTTTTTTCAGTTGGGTAAGTACAGTATACTTTGACTGGCCTGTTTCCGACCTTTGACTCTCACTTAGTTCTGATCTTCTCATAAGAAGTAAGATAATTTCACTTCATCATGCCAGATGACTTCCTGTTACTTCAAGTCCCGTACACTAAATTAGCATAAGCCTTTCTCGTTAAATCGGTCATTGCATTAGACACAGTTCTTGAATCGTCACATACTTTTGAGTTTGTTCTCTCTGAAAGCATTTTATTTCTCCATGCAGGCTCTTGCTAATAAGAAAATGGAATGGCTAACCAGCCAGTTGCTTGGTTTATTGGCATTTAAAATGTTTACTGTCACATCATATGCTATGCCATCGGATGCTGGTTCCAGTTGCAATTCTTCAAACCCCAACTCCCAACAACTCCAACGCTGCCATTTTGATGGATGATGAAGCTTTTCAAAAGATAACTCAAACTAACTGTTAATTGAACACTCTTAATTGAACGAATATAACAATGTAGTGTTTTCAGAGTGACTAACAAGGAAATGAAGCCTGCCCAGCTTTCTTGTCACACACAGTTCATTGCATGTCAGTATTGCTCTGGGAGACATCCTTGCTCAGTCTGCTGTTAATGAATATAGTGTAAAATGGAGAAATTCGAACCGTCAAAGTCATGGATAATGGGTTAATTTTGTTCAAGCAAGTTATATGCAATGGGAAAAAAAGTATATAGGCTAGGTTGTAAAAGAGTATAACAGTATAAGTTATGTTTAGAAAGATGATAACAAAGATAGTAGACCTTTCCTTGGAAAGAAGAGTAGTAAAGTAAAAGACGACATTGACTAAAATAGATTTTCATTTTCCTTTCACATTTAATTTCAGGGGAAATAGTGGCAGTTGTTTTGCAGACAGGAAGTTGTATTTCTCTGATGATTCACACATTACAATTGCTTACTTCTGGGATCAATTGGGAACTTTTATTTTCATAATACTCTCAATTTGACTGACAATGGTCATAATGGGAATGAGATCATTCTACTTCACTTTTGTTTAATGGTAAGCCATTCATTGTAGAAAAGACAGTTCTATCAAAACGGTTGTTTTTGTCACACGTTGTTCCAAATATTCGAGAGAGTTATTGGGGTATCTACCTCTCCCCCGGGCTCCCCCTCCCTTCTCTGAGACATCTGTGTTGTGGTGTACACAGAGCATGTGCGATGTAACAGTTTGACATCTCTACAGGTGCCTGTTGAAACACAGTGCACGTAATGACTGCTTACCAAACACAGCAGTCCTATGATGCCATACCTCTCTGTGGTGTCAGATTCATCTCATCGTGTACCAGGAGGCTTGACCTAGCAGAGGTGAAAATATAGGGGGTTGGAATGGTAGGGAGGCAGATTGAGCCCCAATCTTTGGGGTGAGGCTGGGGTTGAGGGACACAGTGGGCTGTGGATAGGACAAGGCTGTGGCTTACACAGTGAATGTGGGGATGAAGAGAGGCTGGAGATGAGAGGCTGGATGGATATCAGCTCTGGTGGATGATGTGGAGTTTGGAGATGAGTATTGAGATTGAGGAGGGGTTATGGGATGGACTGTAACTTCCTTCTTATGTGCATTAAAACTGAACATTTATTATTATTATAATTATTTCCCAGGGGGTCACAACATGTATAACTGTAGAAAAGCAAGACAGTACACCTGTTCATGATTGCCCACTCTGGCACCAGTTAAGCTTAACATATATTTAAGTGGTTAGGGGTACTAGAAGAAAATGCAATAGTTTAGGGTAATTGGTGATGTCTATGTATTATTTCAACTCAAAAAGTTGGAAACGCACTTGAAATTGGACCAGGTAAATGACATATCAGTACTTTTTGTGTAGTCCTGAAATGCTCTCTAGCAACACCTTACCATTGACCCCTGTGACCCATTTGAGAGAAAAAAAATCAGCCCAAATACAGTACTGATAAATAATCAGAATAATAATAATTATAATCAATAATGATGATGAATCTCTTATCAGCAACCCAGAACGTAAGACTGTATTACTATTGAACATGTGTGCTACAAATGATCGTTGTGCTGGCACTAAAACTCATGCCATACATCAATAATAGTGTTTTTCCTAATTATATTGCCTTTGAAATTATCAGCTTTGAAGGAAAAATTGGAAGAATGAAAAATATGTAAGGAGACAATTAGAAACCCAACCCAATCACTCTTTCAATCTAATTGCCTTGTGACGTTGTCACCCGCGGAGAGTAGAATCATTTTTGACTCGTCCCTCTTTCCCATCTGGCTTCAGAGGCTGTCCACGTTAGGCCTATACGTGATTTCTCATGAGCTTTCAGTCTGGCTCAAAGGTGTGTGTGTGTGTGGTGGGGGGGGAGAATTGAAAAAGCTGTAATGCATGCCTCTTTATCCAGGTAATTAATGCTTTTACTTTTCCTAGATGAGCTACCTCAATAGCATGAGCAAAGCTATTGTGAAGGAGTGTTCCCTCTGCAAACAAGCACAGCACTTTGTCATACATTTACATGATTTTTTCCTCATTTCAATTTTAGCCTTACATTTATCCAGTTCTCTTTACTCTGAATACACCATACTGAATTGTATTATCTAAGCCATCCTTCCAGGGCTGCACGTATGCATGCAAAAGAGAAATCATTATCCATCACAGCCAACCAGCTGAGCCAAATAATTCAGCAAAAGCTGTAAGGAAGAAAAGAAAACCCTCTATATGTACAATAAATGTAGGCCTCAAAATGTTGCACCATCTGGAGGTACTTGAGACAATCTGATCATATGTTCTTTTACTTTGACCTGTACCGGTGAAAAATATTCTCATTAAAATCAATATTAGTTTGATGTTGGTGCAGATAATACACAATGATAACACCATCAATCTGAACTTGATACTACTATTATTTCCATATGATTACATTTTTGAAATGGCTGAACAGTACATAACTGTACTGTTCAGCATAAACATAATTAACTTCCAGTCAAATAAGATAATGGTTTTATGCTATCCCACAATGTTCTCACCTACTCAAACAGTGACATTAAAGAGAGCCCCTAGTCTCAAACATAAGCATTTTACAAAAAAAGGCATCTTGACAGCATGGTTTCTGTGTTCTGCGTCGACTCGGTAGGATTGAAGATTTGAGATGTGGCAACACATGAATCCAGAGGAGAGTTAGCAGAGAGGCCTCTCAAAAACATCCATGGAAGCTCAGATCACACGTGTCAACGAGACGCCTTCTGTCTGCAGTTTTCACCCAGTGGTAGAATCTGTTCTGTCAACATCAGCTAAAAGCACTGGCGCTAGCAGGAGGTGAGATCTTATCTGTTGGCTTCGTCGCTGGCAGGTGAACGGCTTGTTGCAACCGCGCTGATCGACACCCACAACTGTGACTGTGTAATCATAGCACTCCAGAGTCCCAGCGACAGAGTTCCACCTGAGCTAGCACCACTCCTCGTGGGCAGGTGTCTGCAATCGGAAGGATAAGTGATACATGAGCTATGTATGGCACGCCATGCAAAAAAAAAAAAAACAACAGCCCCAACCTTGTTATTTTGTACTCTTTCCTGTCCTTCTCTCGCTCCAGGATGGCTACCTTGTCTTTTGCCTCATTATCCATGTCAGACCAGGGATAACAGTATCATTACTCCCCCCGACTGGAACACTCTTTAGCACCCAGATGTGTCATATCTTAAATGACTCTTGATTGCATGGATTCAGCTGGAAGGGAACTAAAGTGCATCTCCTGCTTATGTTTTTTCTTCCTCATGATGACAGGGGAGAGGTTGGAAAAAAGCATCTCTCTCCTATTCATCAGGGGCATTCAGACAAAGCATATTTAACCACAAAAGGAGAAAAAAAAAAAGAAGTAAATAAGGCCCGGACTAAAGATTTCTCCCGCCTTGACAGACTTAAGTAGCCTATTATATGATGGCGGGCCTTTCATCTATTACATCAAGGGGGGAGAAAAGATAATCACAATTGTTATTCCCCATCTGATGTGCCCCAAGCCATCTATTACCCCGTAACCTGCAGCACTCTCCGAATACACAGAGCTTTGAGTTGTGAGCGTGTGTGTAGATGTGTGTGATAAGGAGAAAAAGAAAGATTTTGTGTTGTGTATATCGAGGCATCAGAAGAAAACAACATAGAAAGACAGGTTTGTTCCAGAACATAAAATGTGCCTGCATGCAGGTGTGACAATCTTGATAACAAACCCAAAAGAACATAACAGCCTCTTTTAGTTTTGTGTGCCAGTATCACCAGAAGATACCTGCGATCGCCACCTCCCCCAGATGTACCCACAGACCCACAACCCCCATCAATCCATCTACACAGATGCAGACTGGATTAACGAATGTAGGACAGTGTGATCCTGTATAGCAATGCTGATTGTGCTTTTCCCTTCACTCCCAGTTCTCAGAGACTCCACCATAAAGACGAGAGACAATCGTTTTTCAGGCCATTACTCCTCCTAATCAGCCCGCTAATTACAAGCTATTATGTAGTGTGTGTATGTGGGTGTGTGTGTGTGATCCAACAGTCCCACCGCCAAAGACCTTAGATGCGATGATGCATTGTGACATGTCATCTCCACAAACAAGCAGCCTCAGCCCCTCCCTCACAGACAGGGGGGTTTACCCTCTGAGCAGGGGATCTTCATATCCACATGTATCCATGGAAAAAAGATATTTGACAAAGCAGGTCTCCACGTAGGAGGAGAACATAATGTGAACCTTGATTGTTGAAGATGGCAACATCAGTTTTTTTTCTTCAAATGAGCACAGCAGCATGGAGCTCAAGGCAAAGAAGGAACCATTTCCAGTGAAGACTTGACTATGGAGAATAAAGAAGAACAGGCAGGGAAAGTACTGTGGGAAATCTATTGCCCCGACAGAAGTAATTGTGCTTTGTTGTTCCAGTGTGGATTTGAATTCGCTGAGCAGATGGTGGAGGTTATTATCTTGAATAGATATAATTAGTATAGTTTTATGTACACATATATTATACATTTCCACAGGGCGCATGCGCACAAACGGGCTGACAGAAATGAACAGAATTACACTAAGGCAAACACACTTTGGCACACTCACACATAATTTGATTTTACAGGAGCGTGCCAGATAGAAACTCGACCTGTCTCAGGTGTTTCAGTGTATTATTATGAGACGGAGAACGACAGTCAATCTCCCAAAGGGTTGGGATTCCGTAGCCCGCTAAGGGCCTAATCACCCCACTGATCCTATTACAATTAGAGGAGGATACTCAACGATGTCAATATAATTAATTGAATTATTAATAAGCCAAAGACAAAAGACAGATGCGAGCAGCATGCTGGAGTCTGACAGCTTGAAAGGAATGTAGTGAATGAGGTGCTATTTTGGTTCTCCTGTCTCTTTGATCCAGTGCTATTTGAATGTTTCCAGGTTGATTGTTTTTAAATGTCAAGAGAAAACTCATCTAAGAAGCGAGGTCGGGAGTTGGTGGGTGAGTTGTTGCTTTGAATAAATAAGTGCAGCTAATGTTTAAGCTGAGGGCACAAAGTTGTTTTACAGTTGTTAACCATGTTTTTTTGGCCCATTTAGACATTTTTTATATAGTATGAAATGCACTTAAACTTGAAACAAAAATGTCCACCCATTCCCATCCAGTTTGAAACAATTACCTTAAACAATGTGTTAACAGATAGTACTGTATGTATTTTCAAATACTTTACTATAGCAAGCAACTAGCAACCGAAGTTAAGGCCTGGCATAGGTTCTCTGAAGCCTGACAGGAGTCCACCTCTGACAGTGTTGGCAGTCTGTTCAGTGCAGAAACTCCAGGGGGGAGTATGCACTTCAGTCATTTAGCAGGATCTACGCAATCAAAATAGATATTATGGTTCACTAAAAGTATCTGACCGGGTTCACATTTGAAAAATCATTGCGTCCCTTTATTTTCGACGGACCCGTATCTCCCGACAGCCTGCAATTGTGTCGTTTTGACACACTGGCAGGTGAGATTCATTCCCTTGAAATCCTAAGTGGAGAACTGAGGCGATAGCAATGGTGCCTCAGCTGAACATCAAAGACAACAGCACACACCACAAGGCTTAACAGAGTCAAATAATCATAAATGTGATGGGCGGAAAAAAAGAGCATCCGTCATACATATTCAACATGTTAGCATTTGGCGCTTCGGAGGAGGAGCAGATATTGATCACACTGACCTCCTTAGGTCCCCTCAGTGCTGAGAGCCAGGGCTGGATAATCAGGGCAATCAAAACAAGGCCTTATTCCCTGCAGCTGCTGGCTTCTCCTTCTCCTCTCTCAGCTAATCAAACTCCTACCGGCTTAACGGAGAGCCTCTTCTTAAACACCGGCGTAAACACTTTTGTGTTTAGGGACGCCAGATCCTCAACAGGGGCGGCACCAAATCAGGTCGCCGCCGAGAAAAGCCGTTTTCACGGGGTATAATCGACATTATTCAACCTCTGTGCACTCGGCACCGCTGACAAAAGCAGGGAAAATATTCCACCCCCTCGGTATTCAAAGGAGAAAGGAGAGAATGCTCCAGAAATCACTGTAAACCAGGATATGTACTTATAAATTATTGTTGGTGTTATTCAACAGTACTGAAATCTAGGCCTGTGCTTAGGAAGATGATTGAGAGGAGAGATCTGTGATTGAGTAGGATATATGCCTCCATGTCAATGGTACAGTTAACATACTCATCCAAAGCATTGCAAATTCTTAATTTCTGAGAAAATTATCATTTAAAAAAAATTTGGTTACAGGGATAGTAATCATCTGTGAAAAATGTATCATAATGAATGCTGGGTTCCAACCAGAAGAGGAAAAACTGTCCCATTGACATAATGTAATTCAGGATTTTTGCAGACTTTGATGTCTCATCTGAAATGTGAATATGTGGGATCCTTTGTCATGATAATACCTGGCTAGCTGCAGCTTCTGCCAAACCGTCCATATTAGCTGCTCAGTGAGGCAATTCTTGAAAAAAAAAAAAACAGTTCAAAAGGTTCTTGGAAAACCAGGTCTGAACAATGAATCAGATGAAAGACTTAGATTTGTACGTTTTCTCTCAATAAGCTCAAAAAGCTTACACTTGCCGGTCCCTGGCATTTAAAAGGTTAGTGATGATCTGTGAAAAGTACAGTTGTATTTCAGTTGAAGACTGTTGCTAGGCAGCGCACATGCAGCTTCTGGATGTGTAAAGAGGGCACCCGTGGAGCTTCAAGACTGACAAATGACAAATGACCTCAGCTGGTTGTAAGCTCATCGATTCTCACTTTTCGCGCGGTGATGAAGTGATGACTGGTGACATAAATTGTCTACAGAGTTGTTGATTAAGATACAGAAAGGTGAGGTTTGTTCTTATATTTGGTTTATTTGTCTCTTGTAAGAGGCATTGCATTTATGTGAAACCGACTCGAATTGAAAGGTTTTCTTTTATTGTTGGTATTTTCGCTGTCGACAAAGACACTTTTTCAGTCTGTTCAAACCGTTGACGACTTATTTCTGATTGCTGCTCATTGTCACCAGAAACCACCGATCATTAAGCACAACAACTGTTTTACCTCCAGAATTGCCAGAGGTTGTAAACCATAAAAGGTGTTGAGTTTCTATTTTCAACAAAGTCCTCGTTATTCTGCATGCCTTTTCTTCTAAGATGAAAGCACCTCGTTCCCTATTAATGTCAAAGTTGGAAAATGTTTGTGTATGCTTGGGTTCATTTACACAGCTGGGAAGAAAGATAGGAAAGCAGGTGCAGATAAACAAAGTCCTTACTCCATCTGTCCCCAATCTGGCTGCTGACCGTCACTCTTGTCGGCTAAAAAGCCACGGCAGGTCACATGAAAAGACCAATTGTTTGTCTCAAACCCAAGAAGGTCACTACGTCCTGGTAAAACTTAATGCACCCCTCTCATTTGTTATTCTAAATAGGCTGTCACTTGATCACTTAGCCGTTATGAAGATGAATAGTGCTTTGTATCAACACCTATTACTGCTCTTGGTCACAGTCTGAAGGAAACATAATAGGCAGCGAACAATAATCAGGAACATTAATAATATTTTAAGCCTTTACTTTTTTTGTCTTTGGTTACCCACACTATTTTATTTTCACTTAATGGACATCAGGCTGGGCAGCAGAGTGTGCTGTGCTTAACACTTCGGCAGACACATGGAAGGCTGGGGTGTGTGTTGGGGTGTCTCCTATGGATGTGTCTCCTGTAGTCTCCTCTCCTCATCTCCCGTCATCACGCTCTGTTGCAATCAAAGCCTAGTTGGCTCGGGCGTTGTACTGTTGCCTGCTGGGGATTAAAACCTCCGCTCCAACTGGCCAAGTCCACATGGCGGAAAAAAAGGGGGAGACTACAGAAGAAAACCACCTCAGATGACCGAGATGCGACCCTAAAGTGTCTTCAGCCTCATCGAGGCCTGTGGGTCGGGGGAGGCCTGCTAGGTGCCTTTAGACCTGGGAGTTGGGTTCAAGTGGGACCCCACTAAGAACCTCCTCCTCCCCCTCCCTCTATCTCCTGCCTTTCCTTGATTGTGCCAGCCAAAGGTAACAAAGCCAGGGCTCACCTGTGAGGACAGGACTGGAGCACAGCCTAATCATCTGGCCCCATGTCAACCAACCATTGGCCTGGCTGGAGCTCTAATCACACGACAGATGGACCCCCTCCCCTCCCTTGTCCTCACCTCCATGGACATGGGATAGATGAAGAGGATGATGAGACTACAAGGATTTTAGAAAACTTTGCGTCGCTTTTGTTTGCTGAATCTGTTATATTGATGTTGGTATGTAACAGACGTATGGGACACTGATCAAGCCGTAAAGAAAAACAAAAAGAGAAGCTCTTTCATAAAAACAGAGATGAGTAAACAAGCATAGCTGCCTTTCATGTATGGATCAGCAATTAAAAAATAAGAAAACAAAGGATGTGAAGGCCAAGCGGCCTTCTCTAGCTGCATCACACACACAGACACTGACACACACACACGCATACACACACACACCCACACACACACACAAAGAGAAGAAGGCAGGTGCTGTCTTGGGAAACGTTGGAGTGAAGTTTAACAATTAAAACTACCCTTGGTATGAATGAAAGTCGCTAAATCATAATGATGTCGCTATATCAATTCCTTTGAACCAATCTTTTTTTTGTCACCAAATTAGTGTAGCTTATTAGTGTTTTGTAGTGTGTAGCAATCACGGAATAGCAAATACAGTACAGTGAATAAACTCTATCCTTCTTCATTCTTCATCGGTTGCCCTTGGTCTTTTCAACACCAGTGTGAATACAGTACAGTATACCTCTGTATTCTGAACAGTATTGAATAGAAGAAAGGTATTCACTGCATGAAATTATTTTGTCTGACTTTTGAATTAACAATATTAATGATGATGTGGACTGCGGTCAGGTAATTCTGTTTGAACAAACTGTCGTTCAAAAAAAAGAATGTTTCACAACCACAACATCTTTTGTGTGCTTGGACAAAAACTGTCTTAAAAGACATGCGTACCTAACATTTTTCAACCTTTTCATCTCAGCATGCCAACCAACAGCTTTTCAGTCTTTGCCTGGGACACACACCATACACACACACACAAATCCACATACACAAACAGAAAAACTGATTGCTTCATTTTAATAAGAATACTGTTCCAAACTGTTCCATATTTATCACAGCGCCACCCCGCTGACTGAGGGGCTGGTCGTTTTTGCGATGGCCTGCAGTCGTCCCCTCTTTTAACCAGATGGATGCAGCTGCAGTCCTACTGTCGCCACAGTGGGAGGTTCCTTAGAAACAGGCCCGGCAGGAGTGTGGTCGGGCCCTGATCTGGCGCCACGGAGATAAAGATACTCTCCAGCCTTCACTTTCCTCCGCCACCGGAAAATTCTGTCAGAACCCGGTGAGAGGGAGCCTTCTCTGCCCGCTGAGGCGCTGCTGCTGAAAAAGCTCGCTTCTGCGGCTAAATTACCAAGCTTTGTTCTCTTCCTGGGGTGTTGATGTTTGGGGCACTGGTGGCCATGTGGCGGCGATTATGTACTGTATGCGGATTACACATGACAACACACACGTTTGCGGACATGCATACACACACACACGTCGAGCCTACACAGGGATTTACCATTGCAGGCACGCACACAGACGTGTAAACACACACGCTCATACACACTTAGTGACACAACGCAAACAAGCAAGCACAAACATACAGACTCTGGTAATTTGTGCATAAACACCGAAGCACTATACACTGGCAAAAATGGGCCCAAACAGAATATTTCACAGTGAATCGTTAAAGGCTTAGTACGGCACACTGGGGTTTATCTACGTCATCCAAGTTTCACAAATAAGCTATAAACAGATTGTAAAAACCGCCTCAATACTGTGCAGAGGTGTGTAAGTGTTTCAAATGGTTTACAGGTTAACAGAGACACCTGATATGGAGATGGTGATGATGATTATTATGTGGTTCCAAAATTAAATGATGGGGGGAAAACAACCACAGATGGTGTAAATACTATTATCTCTTGGTTTCAGAGCTGACTGATACTGAGCTGACACTGGTATGTGTCTTATTGGATCAATATCCCCCAGAAATGTTTTCCTTATGGAGAAAACTGTCCCATCACTCAGGTTAGGACCCCTCCTCGGGGTGTCCCTGATAATGCCTGCCAATAACTACAATACATTTCAGGCTGGTGATGTGCCTAATTATAATTACCCTTGGCGCCTTTAATTCACGCTTGGCCAGTAGTATGGTTCACGTCGGGCCGGGAGTAACAGCCCACGAAAAACAGATTCACTTCGAAGACCGGGAACAATTCTTTTTTTGATAATAGACCACAAAATTGTTCATTAAGCCAATGCGTGCAAAGTCCGACGAATTTCTATTGTCTTTGTCTCATTTAATGCTTGTCACGTGTGAAATGAACGATCAGTCCTCCGTGAGCACTTATGATAAAAAATGACACTCAAATGCCTGAAATATGGTGCTTTATGAGAGCCTGGGCCAACTTTTACAAGGTTAATGAAGTCTCACTAACTTTAATAGTCTGTTTTCCGACTCATGTGTCTTCATAAAGCGCCCTTCTCCCTAAAGTCTGCAGGCAAAGGGTGCCATTTCAAACGCCCGTGCCAGGCGCACGTGCACGCAATGAGAGGAAGCTGGTGATGAATCACTTCCTCCCCCTTCCTTCTCCTCCTGTTTCTTTTCTTTCTCACCCAGCAGAAGTCACTGGATTACCTTGATTTTCCAGCCTCCTGGAGGAGAGGAAATGAAGAGAGAGAGAGAGTGAGGGTGAGAGGAGAACAAGGGAACCTCTGCAGCTTCCTAATCACCTGGACCAAAGGGAGAGACAGGAGGTGGCGGCTGGGGGGACTCTCTCCCATGGGCGACATTAACTGGCAACCTCAGCAAGCAGCTAAGGTGAGCGCTCGGGGCCTGTTCCCGACCCCAAAGAGTGGGGAGAGAGACTGCTGTGTGGGTGGGTGTGCGTGTGCCGGTGTGTGCCAAAAAGATCTAACCTCAGCCTCTTGCTTCACCCCTCTTATCTCTTCCTATTTCTAACCCTTTCGAACTGTTAGAAAGTGTTAGAAACTGTTTCTAAACTAAAGCCGAATTGAGCCTTGTGTCTCTTTGTGTCTCTTTCTGGGTCTTGTCAAGTGGACCAGCAGTTTGAAGATACAACTTGACAGTGTGTGTGCCTGCTAGTGTTAGTATTTGTGTGTGTGTGTGTGTGTGTGTGTGCTACCCGACTCTGACACTAATGAAACGACACCCAGCTTCAACTCTCTTTGTTTTGTATCTGTGAGCGCACTTCAGCAACTCATAATAACCAGCACCTTCTAATAAGCAAACACACCACTAGCATTACGCCCACATCCTCAACTCATGCACACATTCTCAACCTACACATATCCTTAACATCGATCTACTGTACGTACTCACATCCCTGGGACATGCAGCAGGCATCGTTTCAGGCGTTTGGAAATTGTAGCAACGAGCTTGGAGCAATACTTTCCTAGACAAACATAAGGGAGATACCAGGAGAAGAAGGCTCAAATGCAGAATTGTTGCTATGTACTGTAGTCAATCTCCATTTCCAGAGCTTCTTTATAAGTAATGCATCATGCTTTGATGCTTATTACATCTGCAGGGAAGAAGGAAGGAAGCACTTGGAAGACACCCAGGAAAGTCTGTCTTCATTTAGAGTGGGAGTATTTTGGCATGAACATTTTATTATCACTCATTAACTTTTTTGGGTGCTCATGAGCCAAAGCAGTTCTCAGAAAGTTGAGCCCCTTGGTTTGTATTTATTCCTCAACCTCATGCAATTTATTTTACTGTAATGGCTGTTTTTGCACATTAATTGCTGCACCTGGTTGTGTCTGTAAGGAAAATGGCGGTGGATGATGTGGGGATTTTGCAAAAGAAGGATTATGTGGCAGATTTTATTTGGATTTGTGACTTTGCCTGAACATCTCACGTTTTCACCTTGGTGTTAGTGGTTTGCTTAGTAAATTTCAACTGCTCGAATTAACTTACTGTGTAGCATATTTTACAGGAGGTTCACATTCTTGCATATTTTTATTAATCTATCTGCAGAGGGTGGGCATGGTTCAAATGTTTGTGCCACACACTGATAAGGTCCTGTGCAAGAGTTGTGAAACATGTGTGCTCTGATTGGTCTTAAGCATCCATTTGGAGCTTTCTCAATATTTACATTCGCCCTTTTGAAACTATACAGATTCAAACGTAGCCGTGCATAGGGATTGCATCGAAAAGTTTCGACAGTCCGTAAAAATACAGAATAATGTGAATCATGCAGTTGTCGTAAAACTGAATCTAGGAACAGTCCAAGAGTATTTCTGTCTCTTCAACTCTTATCCTCATCCTGTTTCCAATATCCCTTAAAGTCCATTATGTTGATTACTGTCGAAATATTGAATTTGACAAATGAAAGTATATTTAATAATGATAGTTGCCATAGCAGCACCATTTTCCCATAACTCGGCAGGACATGCTTTTTCTCAATAAAAGGATAATGACTTAGTACATGAGGCATGCAAGTCTAGAGTGACTCGAGAAAAAGAGGCATGTGTTTAGAATTGATTCTTTTCACATGGTTCATTCCTTATGACATGCAATTAATTAGTTCCCTTAAATCATGTTCTCATTTGGCTAATTGGAAGAGAGACCAAGAGAGAAACAGAGTGAAACAGAGAGAGAGAGACAGAGAGAGAGATGCTAGCATAAAGAACTTTTATGTTGGCGACAAAAAAAACATGCCTTTCTTCTTGTATGTGTGTGTGCTTATATACTGGTCGCAGCTGGTGTAAGCAAAGGAGCTGTGCTTTTGAGGTGGGAAGGGGCAGTGGAGGAGGTGGGTGGGCTGGGCTGCTGGGTGGGGGTGTTGGGGGGGCTGAGGGGTGGGTTGGGTAGTGTTCCAGAGAGTCGAGGACATCTGCAGGGAGGGGGTTGTGCTCCAGATGAGAATAGATGGGCAGGGGGTGCCGAGGAGGGGGATTGTGGGTTCTGTGGGCACGGACTACAGTGACTCACTGCCTGGCAGATGCTTGTGGCCTGGCACTGCTCAGTCAGAGCTTCAGTCAACCCTTTTCTCCTCAACCTCAGACCAGGCCCGGCCTGGCCGGGCCAAGCTAGGCTACTGGTAACTCTAGGGCAAAGAAATGTGCAGCTTTTCCAAGGACTTTTGGGCATGACTGAACCGCCAGACCGAGATAAACATTTTCTTTTCCTTTTTAGTCAAAAGCAGCCGTACGTGTCTGCACCAATATTTGACATGACTGACATCCTGGAAAGTCTCTTATGTACAAGGTTTGTGTACTTAGCTGCCTTGGCTGAAATTAAAGGGACACAGATCGTTGGTTAAAAGGATGTTGGTGCTTTTCTAACAAAAAATACTTCTGAGTGGGGCTGAGTCTATTCATCTCAGATGGTGAAGCTCTTCACTTTCTTATCTTTAATAAGCAAACAATCTCCACTGTGGAACTCTGACAGCCCTCATAGATGGGCCTTGTTTTGTACTTGTCCTGAGCTTATTTCTTTTCAGTGAAACCAAGGTCCTGTAAGTTATTATGAGCTGGGCTTCTTAGAAATGTGTACGCTGTTTGTCCTAACATCTGAAGTTGTTCTGTAGCGTTGTGTTCCATGCTATTGAACAACAGCGTACAACAACAAGGGTGGTTTGTTGTTTTGGAAGTTGTTCCATCTGAAACCCTTTGGATCAGACATATTAGAAACGGAGCATTGATCATCACCCTGTCAGCCGGCCGCACGTGGGTGTGGGATCGTTCATCCAGACCACCTACATGCCAAGAAATCGCCGTCCCATTGCACTGACCGAGAAGGGAAATGGATGACTAGTTTGGGTGTGCGTGCGTGTGTGTGTATCTGAGGCCTGAAGGTCACTTACACACTGAACACGATTAAGTGACTCCCACCCAGTGCTTTTCCGTTCTCTTTCTCCCTCTGTCTCCTACCTCTCAATTTCATCCATGGCCCTATCAGCCTCTCCATTTACCTCATCCAACTTCTATTTCACACTGTTCCTCTATCCCCATCCCCTCTATTTCTTATTCTCTTCTCCCTTCCCCTTATCGCTTTCTGTCCAGGATTTAAGATGTCTTTGAGAAACCTTGAGACGGATGAGGCTCTCAATTGGAGGCAACTCTCGGCACTGCAAAACAATGGAGCCCAGAGCCCGTAAATCTGGAAATATCATTGAGGATGACAAAGCCGTTTGCCTCCGAAAGCCTATAGGCTGTGATGCAATAATGTTTGTGGGGCCGCGCGGTAAAAGTTGTCATAAAACCCCCAACATATGCTCAATACAGACGCCACGCGACTGGGTGAAATTGAATAACCTGAGTCACGTGGCGCGGCCTCCGGAACACACGTAAATCTCCTCGTGCTTCATGGGACCCATTTAAATGCAATCAACGGAAAGTAAAAAGTAAAAAAAAGAGGACATTTTGTGTGCCATTGAAATATGTTCCTCATTAAGCTTGGCGGCAGGAACGATGGACCGTTGACGCTCTGATGGCCTCCCTTCAGATCCACCGCAATAAGACCTCACACAGCTGTGCCTGGAAGGAAGGAAAAGAGTGGTTTCTTTTTTCATGTGGTAGAGTAGCGTCAAGAGGCACCCTGGGAAGTATTGATGGCGAGGGGGGAAAAGTGGGATTATTTTAATTCCGGTGGGTGAAGCTTGGCGAGGGTGGGGTGGGGGTGGGGGGTAGGGGTGCGGCGACGTTTTCGCCCTTCCTTGCTCTCTGAAGATTTTAAAATAAACTTGAATCCTCTTTTAGCTCTTTCTTTTATCTCCTCCCAAACCACACACTGGCCTTGAACCCCTCGCACATGAAATAACACCAGCATGTTGGTGGTTGGTCGCATCTCAGTGTCAGAATAGATACACAACAGTGCTCCTGTGACTGTACATGCACACAGTACTGAACACACCCCACAGTGTACACACACAGTACAGAACACACCCCACAGTGTACACACACACACACACACACAGTACAGAACACACCCCACAGTGTACACACACACAGTACAGAACACACCCCACAATGTACACACACACAGTACAGAACACACCCCACAGTGTACACACACACAGTACAGAACACACCCCACAGTGTACACACACACACAGTACAGAACACACCCCACAGTGTACACACACACACAGTACTAAACACACCCCACAGTGTACACACACAGTACAGAACACACCCCACAGTGTACACACACACACAGTACTGAACACACCACAGTGTACACACACACACAGTACTAAACACACCCCACAGTGTACACACACAGTACAGAACACACCCCACAGTGTACACACACACACAGTACAGAACACACCCCACAGTGTACACACACACAGTACAGAACACACCCCACAGTGTACACACACAGTACAGAACACACCCCACAGTGTACACACACACAGTACAGAACACACCCCACAGTGTACACACACACAGTACAGAACACACCCCACAGTGTACACACACACAGTACAGAACACACAGTACAGAACACACCCCACAGTGTACACACACACAGTACAGAACACACCCCACAGTGTACACACACACACAGTACTGAACACACCCCACAGTGTACACACACACAGTACAGAACACACCCCACAGTGTACACACACACACAGTACTGAACACACCCCACAGTGTACACACACACACAGTACAGAACACACCCCACAGTGTACACACACACACAGTACAGAACACACCCCACAGTGTACACACACACAGTACAGAACACACCCCACAGTGTACACACACACAGTACAGAACACACCCCACAGTGTACACACACACAGTACAGAACACACAGTACAGAACACACCCCACAGTGTACACACACACAGTACAGAACACACCCCACAGTGTACACACACACACAGTACTGAACACACCCCACAGTGTACACACACACAGTACAGAACACACCCCACAGTGTACACACACACACAGTACAGAACACACCCCACAGTGTACACACACACACAGTACAGAACACACCCCACAGTGTACACACACACACAGTACAGAACACACCCCACAGTGTACACACACACAGTACAGAACACACCCCACAGTGTACACACACACAGTACTGAACACACCACAGCGCTCCTTCCAGGAGATCCACACACCTACATACCCCGCAGTGCCTCCCAGAAAACCATGTCAGTGTTTCTGGCCCACATTGTTGTATGGCATTGTAAAAAAAAAACCTCTAAGCTTATTCTCCCTGCTTACTTTGACTGTAAGCTCAGCCTCATCCTTCTTTTCTCTCCTCTCCTCTCCTCTCGCCTGCGGTGTTAGTGGCACAGGGAACACACGACGACATGCCGTTTTTTAACTCTTGGCTCAACCGTCCGTATCGCCGTGGCAATGAAGACACTCAGACATGTACCCTAAGGTTACCCACACCATAAACCAGGAGCGGGTATGAATTTG
Organism: Osmerus mordax; assembly: GCF_038355195.1. Taxonomy (NCBI): domain Eukaryota; kingdom Metazoa; phylum Chordata; class Actinopteri; order Osmeriformes; family Osmeridae; genus Osmerus; species Osmerus mordax. The sequence goes on from NC_090064.1 coordinate 9,799,829, forward strand.
AAGGAAGAGAAAATAAATAGGGAGAGAAGGAAAGGAGGGTAAGGAAAGACAGGGGAGAAGGCTAGGGGCTGTGGAAGGGGAGGATGAAAGCGGATGAGGGGGGATAGGAAGAGAAGAGGAGGTGAGGAAGGAAGGAAGGGAATAGCATGGTAGCTAGAGTAGCAGCGAAGCAGAAAGGGTCATGGAAGGAAACGCAGAGAGGAGGAAGGAGCAGAAGTTATCTGCAATGGTGATCCTCTGATGGAGAACACTGGCTTCGAAATCACTGTGTCTAAATTTGGTAACTATGAACAAATTCCGTTGTATGTGGCTAAGCAAGCGGAACCCCTATGGGAGGCATTTTTTACAGTGTTGGACAAAATCATTAGCAGGTTCCTCTTACCTATCTGTCCGAGGGCTTCTATCTATAATTCATACTAAGGGTCCCGTGTGTGTAATTATACAGTCGCTTCATGGTTGTTGAGGACCGCTGTACAGTTGCTTACTTTAATGTGGGTTTCCTGTTGGTTTCAGTGCTAGATCGTTGGTTTGGGTTTTCAGCAGGTGAGCGAGAGGCAGTGTGCACGTGTGAATGCGTGTGAACAGCTATAGGCAGCTCCCTCCACACATATTCTGACTAGACTCCACCATAAGCCTCCAGCTATTTATTCTCTGCAGTATAAAAAAGTGTGACACCCAGAGAGAGAGAGAGAGAGAGAGAGAGAGAGAGAGAGAGAGAGAGAGAGAGAGAGAGAGAGAGAGAGAGAGAGAGAGAGAGAGAGAGAGAGAGAGAGAGAGAGAGAGAGAGAGAGAGAGAGAGAGAGACTGGGAGTAAAAGATTGTAAGAACAGCTTGCTATGAAATATCAGAAATGTGTGCACTGTATGCCTCCATCGAGACATATGTGTGTCTACGTATGGCCTCAAATAAACCTTAATAAGTGTGTATTTACAGTGTATTTGTGTGTGTGTGTGTAATTGTGTGGACATAATCACCCTCAGAACCTCAAAGTTCACGTCAGAGAACAGTAGTGCCTGTCATGTCGATGCAGGGTCCCCCTAACAAACGCACACAGTATGAGATGCTCACTGCAACAGCATTACACAGAAACGCTGCTTGTCAATAACGTTTAGCAGACTGGGGGAAGTGTGTAGCACAGTAGTTATCCTGTCAAATATGTGGGACAGCGTTGGTTCAAAAATGCTGTGTTCCAGGTGGTAATGGTTTACTGTGAAGTCTGTCATGGTATTGCTGTACACACAATAACGACAATCGATTATGGAACACAGGTCATTCTGAAGAACCCAAGTTCTGAAGGTCTGTTTGCCTTAATTTTCTATTTACACACGAAAAAGGCTAGATTCTCTCTCCTCGCATACCGACATACAATTAAGGTCTAGGCTGTACCTTCAATTCAACCGGGCTCCACTGATTACCAACTGGACTTCTGAAATCCATAAATGAAGATACAAGTTTTCATAATTTGGTCAAATGCAGCTGGTTTGTACAGTCAAAATAGGCTTTTCACTTACAGTGCAGCTGTCACTTTGATTGATTACTTCCGCAAATGTCTAAAGGTTGGCCACCTCACCTTTTGACGTTTTATTAGGGTTAATTTTCCTCCTGTTTATTTTGTGTGAACACCAAAATACTGGCCACAGAAGAAAAGAAAAAAAACATCGCAACAACTAGCTTCAGCAGAATGTCAAATAGTAGGGATAGGGTAGGGATTAAATTGTTAACAAGACTTGCAAAATGTCTACTTTATGGTGTCAATCAAATAACAAAATAGTCTACTTCAGCAGGGACATCTAGAGTACACTGATTGGCTTTGTTGAAACTCATGTTGATAATAACTGACTTTTCAGTAATTTTGGTAGCGTGCTGAAGCGAAGGCTAGTTCATAACCTCACCTGCTGCCTGGATGTGATTTTAATAAGAGGAGCAGGGGGCTGTGATAAACAAATGAATCCCCCACTGGATGCTGTGATACAAACTGCTGGGTTTTGATTAGACAGATAAAAGTGGTTATTTGGTTTAGTGTGGGCACCATGTTGTGTGGTGCTGATAGTGTAATCCTTCCTGTTGCACACGACCTATATTCACCCTATTTACACAGTCACCCCGGATTGAGTATTTTTACACAACTTCCCTCCTTCAATTGGAAAATAAGTGAAAGGGTATTAAAAAGCTGTTTGGGGGATTTCTGATGTTGCTAATGTCAGTTTAATTTCTTATTCTTTCATTTTATTTTGCAGATGTTGTTTTTTCTCACTGAATTTCTGGAACGCATTCCAACACGTCGTGTCCAGTACATGAACGTGGAGTTGTGCCACCCTGCCACAGTGCCTGCTGGGGGTGAGTTCGAGTACGTGGCTTCAGGCACTACACTCTCACGGAGCTATAGGGAGCTGTAAAGATGGGGACATGTGGGGGGTTTAGAAATCATCTATATTTCATAGTGGAGCACACCCTGCTGTGTTGGCCTTTAATTGGGTGACCAACAGCTCATCGCTCCCCAATGGTTGCAGTACGTTACAAGAGAAAAAGAGAAAAAAGATTGGAATTTGAATGTGAATGATCTCGTTCCTCTAGTCATAATTATGTGACTTTGACTGTGAAGGGGGAAACGGAAAGGGAGAATGGAGCCCTTTTCATGTCTTTTTTTTTACTTCCTTTTTCTCAAAATACTATTTCCTCGTAATTGGTGACTGATCATTGATATCATTAAATTGCCTTGCCATAAGGACTTGACGGTTGCATGAAGCAGGACTAACAGTCTCCAAGGTTGTAATGCCACCCACAAGGGCAATGTAGGTTTTCAGTTTTTGAGATGATATATTTTATATATCATTTTTTGAATTAAAGCAGTAATTAATTGAATGTCCTCTTATGACATTCTCTTTCATAGCAGTTACAAAATACTGTAGATCCAGTTAAAAGGGGACTACCATAATGTTAATGAAAGACCAGAAATCTTCTCAGCTCATAGATAAGAAAGTATACTTGGTTGGTTCATACAAAGCTACAGAGTAAAAAATTAAATTGCAGAAGAGAAAACAATAAGTTAGTTGTGACTGTGAATCCATCCCAAAAATTACTATAGAGTCTTGTCAGTCGAATTTTGTTGGTAATTTTTGACAAAAAGAGGTTTAGAAAGTCAGACAAGTCAAGTCAGTAGAAACGATGTATTCATTGCTTTAAAAAACTACAGTTTTCAGTTAACTTCTCAAACTGAAATGTTTCAAACTGACTGCAGGTGCAGACATGGCCAAAGATATTGGCACCCTAGCACTTATTTCAAATAACTCACAAATCTCTTCTCTAAAAAAAGTTCACAATGGCAATTGTCTCCTGGCATAGATCCACTATTCTTGTTCAAATTGCTCCAGTTCTTCTAGACTTTCAATGTGGAATATGTCTCACTGATCCAGACTCTTTACTGGCTCCAGAATAGTCTACCATTTTGCCCTAAAATAATTGTTGTGTTTTTGTCCTGATAAAATAAAAAGCTGTCCTTGGACAGAGACCCAGCATTCTGACACTGGGTCCATTATGGTGCCTTGAAATTTTCTTCAACCTTCTATGTACTTCTAAAATGTACCCATAATATTGTGCCATAATACCTGTGTGAATAATATTCATTTTTTAGCAGACATTGCACCTCCATTAAAAAAAGTTTAAATGATATTTTCTTCCATTACTTTTATCTTCTAACATATGTAGTACAATTACATATAAAATGTGGGTCCTTTCCTAGTTATAATCTCTAAATATTGTGATTGTGTATAATTGCTAGACTGTAAAATATATTTTTGACAATTTGTGTCAAAACAATGAAATTATTTGTGAGCACTTTGTCATGTTAATGGATTTGGGTCTTAACATTTTGGTGTACTGTTCTGTTAGCTATGACACACACACTATGTAATTTGCTGTATAACAAAATCCCATTCCGCTTTACAAAGATATTGATTGACTCAATGTGGCATTAACATACATACAGCCATTTTGATGCCTATTATCTGTATTGTTTTAAGATGGTGAGTAAGTGTATTCTTTCAGTGCCATATGCTACACATTTTTTGACAACATTTATTTAGTTCCATTACTGAGGAAACAATGGCATGCTAATGAAACCCCCTCTCTTCAGCTGGTGGCCTGTCACTATGTCAATCTGCTCTGAGCACCAACCCTCCACATTCAACACAGGCTGCCACACTCTGGAACACCAACCCTAACCCTCAAGTTCTGACTTTTCAACGAGTGTTAACGTCTTTTGTTTTCATATACAGCTTCTGGTGCCATTTATTCAATGGAGAAATTGTGGGAATGGAGAATCAACAGGAGGTTGACCGCAAGACAATCGTATTAATCAAGACTTAACTAAAGAGGAGGCGGGAGTTTACAACAAGAAATCCATTACAATAAGGGCTTGTTTTTAATTAAAGTGTCCCTTAAGCTCATAGCCCCCCTTTACTCAACCGCGCACAAGCGCGCACACACAACAACACCCACAATCTCCAACCAACACGCACACTTGAACACACACACGTACACAATAGTTTCCCTTGCGATGCGGCGAGCATGATGTTGGCACGTGGTCTGGCTTCATGTATCACCAGTGTGCCTGTCCATAAGCAAAGCAATTATAGCATCTCGGGCAGAAAAAAAATAAGAACGGAAAAGAATGAAAACAAGACTGTGATGAGCGTGTCCTGGCGAATTGATGGGTTTGAAATGGCAAGGTGTTTGTGTTTTGCACAGCTCCCCTGGAGGCCCTGGGAGGGCTGCTACCCCGTCTTCCTCCATCCACGCGTCGCTCATCATCCCATTCAAATGAAATGTAAATCCCCCTTCGCACTCTATGCCAGCACCTCTCAGTCTCGCTCTCTCTATTTCTATCTCCCCAAGTCACTCACTCAATCTCTGTCTGTGTCGGTCTCATTCCCTTTTCGCTTACTCTCCCTGCATCTCTCTGTCTCTCTAGCAAACCAACCCTATTAGAGCATCCTCATATCCCCCTTTCTCCCTCTCTGTCCCTGTCTCTTTGAACATGTCACAGGCATTCCCTTTGAAAAAGCTTTTTTAAATTTCTGTCATTTTCCAAACAAAAAGGTATGTTTTTTCTATGAATAGCACTGAGTAGCACCTCCGTGTTGGATTGGCATGAACAGTTGTCTAAAACCGCGGGAAAATAAACGCAGTATCTCTGTATACCTATGCTATGACCCTGTTGGATATAGATAAGCATGTTTTCGGAGGTTGTTGCACCACGCAGGTAGATCAACCTGACAAGAAGCTGCTTTTTTATGCTCTCATGCTGTCCATAATAACAACATAACAATGCAAGATTGTCTGGTTTCCCTACTACCTAATTGCAGAACACAATAAACACTTGTCAGACCTTCCTTCTAGACAAACTTATTTAGCATCATCCATATTTTCTCATTGATAGGATGAAATCTGTCAGTCGGAGGCTGGAAAGAGTTGCACGACACTGAAAAGGGTTGACTGCGTTTATTAGACGAGCTCGGATCATGTGACCTTCCACGACAGAGAGGTCAACATGAGTGAGGCAACAGGTCTCACAAACGTCCTTTACATAATGGATGGACAGTACAGATATAGTTTCCACAAAACATGCCCTTAAACAGCACAACCTCCAGAAAGGACGCACATTGGAAATGGCACATAGCTGATAACGTCGTGACTCATATGAGTCAGTTTCTGAATATTTCCTGCTCACGGTCTCCCGAGAGCCCTAGTGCATACCATATTCTATATGCGGCCTGTAAGGGGCCTCACTGTATGGCCTCTTGACCTCAGCAAAGGACAGTCTGGGAGTCAGGTGGCTGAGTGGTGAGGGAGTCGGGCTAGTAATCTGAAGTTTGCCAGTTCGATTCCCAGCCGTGCCAAATGACGTTGTGTCCTTGGGCAAGGCACTTCACCCTACTTGCTTCGGGGGTAATGTCCCTGTACTTACTGTAAGTCGCTCTGGATAAGAGCGTCTGCTAAATGACTAAATGTAAAATGTCTTATGTAAAAACTCTGCATATCACTCGTGAAATCCATGACCGACAGATTGCGCACATATGTACACAATTATCTTAATTCAGAGGGGTCATGGTAATTGCTAACCCCACACATGCTTACCTCACGACTGATACTTGTTTAAAATGTATGCAGACAGAAGCACTGGCAGACACATCGCTCATTGCCGACAATATGGTTTGAATTTTGAAAGCCATCTGGTGAGTGTCAGAATCTGAAGGAAGACTTGCTCCTGCAGTTTTGTTAGAAAGGCTACAACCATACAGTATCATGAGTATACCACATTGCGTAAGTACGATGCCTACTTATGGGTGTGCAATTATAAATACAATACATTGGATAGCATTTACTGTACACACAGCGATTATAGAAGGAGGCTTGTGCAAACTAAGCTTTCAGAATGATTCTAACCTTCATACAAATTGAAAGCATGTATGTTTTCCATAATACAATAATTATTACATAATTCTAAATTACATAAAGGTGGGTGAAAAAAAGGACTGTTTTTCACAAGATGTGATTATTAAGACGAGTACTCAGTTCACTTTAGATATATCGGCCAGTGCAGTTGATAAGTCTAGATACATTAGTGGGGCAATTTCCACTAATGAGTGTGCCTACAAGTGAATTTTCATCCTGAAGATAAAGCGTATAAAAACATACATCATACATACTGTACTTTTTTAATCCACAAAATTCCTCAACTGATCACAAAAATTCTGTTGTACTTTGCGCAGGGAGAATAAAACTCCCTCATTTACATTCTGGCTCTGGGCGGATTTGGTAAAGCTGTTGAAGACTTAGTTTAGGGGGTGGGGGGGACGGGGGACGGAGGGTTGAGCTCATTGCACAGTGCGATGGGTTCCAGATACTGGGATGAGATTGTGGAATGGGACCATAGTAATCCCAGGTCACCTTCACACACTCAACATCCTCCATTTTTTTCTGGCCCTTTTTCTCTCTTTCGGACAGTGTCTCTCTCTCTTCACATCAGTCAGTCTGTCTCTCTCTCTTCGCATCAGTCAGTCTGTTTCTCTCCCTATCCATCTTTTATCCATCTCTCTCAGTCTCTCGATCGCTGTACATCCCTGGACATGTCTGTCTTTCTTTCACACATCACCTCTCTGTCTCTTTGACCCCCTCCTCCAGATTTAAGCAGGCTGTCACGTTACATTGTAATTTTACCTACAGTAAGTAACAGTGATCTTTGCCACAAAGGAATAAACTATCCTTTGGACTCTTGAATAATCTGACAGTACCCCATTTGCTGACAAAACATTGATTGGGGGCAATTAATGATTGGAGTGGTATGCTGGTAAGTTGTTCTATAATCAAAGGTTTTCAGAGGCATTTTGAAGCTCAACTTCTGTCTCTTCTTGTCATCTAAAATAAAGCCCTCTTCTTTTTAAGTGGCTGGATATCTTCCAAGTAGTCCCATCAATATTTAATGAGTGAAACACCATGTTTTGTATGCATCTGCCTTGTGGCGTGATAGAGAGGGGACACAAGCACTGAAGTCATGTTTCCTCCTGGGAAAGAAAGGGAGGGAGGCCATCGAAGCTTCAGACTGTGCCAGCATCAAACTGTGCCAGACTGGGCTTCACAAAGACAAATAATATTTACAGTCCAAAGGGATGCTGGACGAGTACATTATATATGTCATATCATTCTAAAGTAACTCACTTAGAACTGTGTTTGCAGCCAAACTGGTTGGTGAAGTAATACAGACGGGAGCTCGGTGGGTTTTGTTTCTCTGAATATAAAATGCCACATCGCCCTCTGTTGTTCATCTGTGGTAATGCACGTTTCTCCCATCTCTCCCTTCTGTCTTGATCTTGATTGCCTCATTTTAACATGCTCTGTGACAAAAGCAAAATAAATAATGTATATCCTGGTGTTGTTGACAATGCAAGAAACATGAGCAATATGATTAGTTTCCCAGGTTTGTCTGGGAATTGCATGAATGCTACATGAGTCAGCTATTCTAAGCAATAACAAAAGGACGATTGTTTGGATTTTCTAATTGAAAGTAGAGCTCAATCTTGTATGCACTGGTTTCAGGCGGGGATTTTTAACCATCCAAAGGAGAGGATGGGCTCTCAAAGTTAATGCCATATTTTAAGTGTACTTGACAAGTTCCAGTGAACACATTTCAAGTCCCTACTTTATACCTTGTTCATGTGTCCCTATCAACCATGCTTTCTGGTACTGTCGTCTAATTTTACAAGTTAACGGTTGTGTTGTAACTCCTGTATTGTCGCATCTTGCTTTGTAAGGCAACAGTGATTAGGTTTATTGAAAAAGAGGAACATGAGACACTTCTGCCATCTTGTGGATAAAATTATAAAGGCATTACAATTATTGTAATAATTTGTGATTCACGGAATGTGAATGGGCTTTATCCCATTCTCACTCAGTGTTTGAATAATAGGAGTTTTACTAAACATTTGAATTATGAAAAGAAGTGAAAGGTTACATTTTGACTGATGTCTATCTCTGAACGTTCCCTGAAGAAACACAACATCTTCTTAGAAGTCAGAATGTCTTCACCATGTTACTATGGAAACAGCCGAGACCTGCAAGGCACGCTGACCTATCACTTCCCAGAGTTCCATTGGTTGGGAGGGTGATAGCTTCACCACCATGGCAGAACCATACACAATCCTCTCAGACATCCACACGTTAGTTTAAATAATATCAGGAAACTATTTTTTTTATCCACAAGATGTGTTTTTTTGTATCAAATACATTTCTTCATGAAAACGGATAAATACATAACCTGTTACATAAAGGTCCCAACTATTATATTACTATTATATTGAAAAAATATGACTCAACAGATGTTTTTTCATATCCCTTCCTCTTCTATTGTGAAGGTTTATAAACGACTTTGATGAGTACATTGTCATTAGGGAGTCCAGATGCCTAGTTGGAATACCTGATTTCATGCTGGCCAATCAATGTGGAAACATCTGTTTACTACAGGGAGAGGAGCAGGCTGGGGATCCATCCAACAGAGATCTGGGCACTAGAACCTGCAGGCTATCAAAGAACCCTGCTAATTGTATTCAAAATGTGAGCAGCTGTAAACACTAAAGACTTTTAAACACAAGCTACAGTAAATTAGGTGTTGAACTTGTTTTTATCTTCCTTCAATATTAAAGCCATTAGATGGGTGCCATGTAAAGGTTGAGGCATTGGGTAATTCTTATAGTGGACTCTAGTACATACAATTTAAAGCATTGAAAATCTCCCAGTCAGTTAAGTTAGGACGTTTTTCCTACTAGCACTGGAAATTGCATATGCATTGTGTGAATGTTTAATAATGGCTGTAACAAATAAGGCACAATTCTGCAGTCGAATGTGCAGTCTATGACTTTGGTATCAAACCAAAGCCAGCAGATGTCCCTGTTTGACTAATCTACACTTCAGCTAAGAATGTTGCAGTCATCTCTATCATCTACAGCTCTGGAAAAAATGTGTAGACCACTGCACCTTTTTCTTTCGTTTGCAAAAAAAGTTGATAAGGACGATTATGAGTGATCAAAAGAAGGGTGACATTTAAGAGGCCACTGCCTGGTTTTTTTTAAAGGAAAGAAAAAGGTGCAGTGGTCTCTTTGTTCCAGAGCTGTAAGTCTATCCATTGCCATGCAGTTTCCGCACCTCAAACACATTCTATACTGCCATTTGGCTGTGAATGAATCATTGATGAGATATAGTCCTCATTGGCTGTGTCAAGTCAACCGCAGTACAAGGAAATGGTGTGCACTAGTAGGTACATGCTGCCCCACCAGTCATACATTAAGACAAACATTTCATGGCAATTAACCTGTAGGTTAGTATCTCAAAAGCAAGCACAGATGTACTGCTGATGTGTCTGTGTGTAAGGCAGCGTGAGAGTGTGTGTGTGTGTTAATCTGTCTGCATGAACACACTACTGTTGCAATGCTTAAATCCCAGTGAGGAGATAAAGCATGCCAGTTGATATGTAGCATACATGGTTGCACTGAATGAGATTGTCGTCTCTCAGTTGAGCGGTAAGAACAGTTATACAGTGACGCGATCATACTGATGTGGTTATCTGTGTATCTAGAACCACAGCAATGTTTCCATGACAACTCCCAGTTCGAATTCAAAGGAAATGAGGAGAGAAAGATTGTTATGTTCATTTCCAGATAACATGGCGTTAATGTTTCTCAAACAAGACAGAATGTGCAAATGTGCCTCATGTCAACAAGATGTTGAGAAACCTTTTATTGTATTCAGTTAGCATGTATGAAAATACATTGGTAAACATCCTATTTTACAATTGTGGTCTTTTGGCTCAAAATAATGGCTTTTTCATAGAAGAATCTTTGCTGAAGACACATCCAAGATGGAGAAACCAGCACCCGATTATTTTCCCTACATCAAAGATAACGTAGACGTATCATAAAGTCAGATTCACGGCAAATCACTATACTGCGCAAGAGTGGATGAGCCGGAAGTTCAACATGGCGCTCACCATAACTCGGTTTTGCAAGCTTCTATGCGCCACTGAGCACTTGCCATAGAATCTAATGGGACGCCATCTTTAAACAGCTTTGATGCTTGGTCTGTTGAATAGTAGGTCTATGTATCATTTGCATCTACCATCATATCTGTGCAGTTTTTGTTAAGCTGGAGTCACCATTCATAAGGATTTAAAGCCTTGCCCACTTACAAGTGGAATTTGTTAATTGTTCATGGCAGTCTTATTAACGTCACATCCACGCTGTATTGAGCACTGAGGAGTTCTGTTGCCAAGTTAGCACAAAACGTTCTCAAACTGAACTGAGCCTAATTCCCATAATTTGAGTAACAATAATTGCTCAGTCAGAGTGGAATCCAACAGTGATACTACCAAAGGATGTTGACGTCAAGAAAATGTAAGTGCTGTACATAGTAGAAAAGAGAACACTTCATAAGAAACTTTTTATTATTGTAAAGTGTAACACTGGCACTACTGTACAAACTTATTTTTTTTTAAATCTTTGACAAATATGCAAAAAGAATTGCATAGCAGCCCTGACCGTGTGATGAAAGGCGATTCTCGTGACGTGGCTGGAAGCAGATTTCCATTTGATTCTGAGAGTACTTGTCCTCTCTGCAATATTCACAGCAACCAATTTGGTCTCTTGTCTCTCCTGGGTTTTTTTGATACACTGCCATATGTGAGCCTGAAGTCACACTTTTAATTCAAAGTAGGAACCCGGGTTCTGCGATGAGACTGAGAAGAAAGACTGAAATAGACTGAAATATCTTTTCAGAGGCTACTCTAGTCCTCGCACTTTTGTGTGTGTGCTTGTGTGTCTGCTTGTGTGTGTGTGTTGCGTGGGCTGGCACACCTCCTCACATGTGCATCCATACTGCATTGTGATTAGTGGGGAGCATTTGGATGTGTCACATTAATCAAGTATATCCCGTAGACGTGCTCCTCATGATAACTTTGCCATATTTCTCTGTTCTGTTCTTTGTTCTTCAGCCCTTTGAAGAACAGATCTGGTTAATACAAACAGCGAAAATGGGAGTAAGACTTTGGTGGGAGTAAGACTTTGCAATTGCCGCGAACATCAATACACAGCAAAAGTCTTCTTTATCCACACTTATGTCCATTCTTTAACTCACGGATATCATCTCTTGACGCCATTCAATCATAGAAACAAACTAATTGCAATACATTAATATATTTGCCTGCTATATCTTAACATGTCTCTTGTATGATGGTATCAAATTACTAGATTTGATAGATCTCTTGTTGAACTGCTTGGCAAACTCTCCTGCTGCCTCCCTCCCCTTACCCACACACACACACACACACGTTCTTTCGACTCCTTTTATCTAAGACAAAGTGTGCCTTTGAGACTTTTTCTTATTATCAAACATTCACCATTGCAAATAAGCCTGTAGGCTTTCGTCATGGGAGCTTTTAAATCACTGACAAATGAAGACGTATCTCCACAACATCCTGGTTGAACGTTTAAGCCCAACAAGCACAAAATGAATTAGCTCTTCAAAAGATACACAGCAAAAACGGATTTGTTTCTTTTGCTGGATGGAACTAAACTGGATTGCGTCTTTAAAAAATCCCATACACTGGTATTTATTATTTGTTTTTAAAGCATGATTAATGATCCATGCTCAAGCAAGTATAATATGTAGTCAAAATAAACCAAAATGTGAAATCTGAAGTTTACACTGACGTAGCAGTAACTAGTGACTCGAATGACAGCTGTATTTTTATGAAAACGTCAGCTTAGTCAATGGTGCCATACAACATTGTTCCCAGATTGATGGACATGAGACTGTTAACAGTCCAGGTTAACACATACTGTATGAGCACTGTGACTTGCACTGTGCATGTTCCCTTGAGCTGCCTCAGTGACGTTCAAGTCTGTGAATATGTGAGTATTGATCTAGCCTTCAGGCTGTGATGGCTCTAGTGCTGTTGTCCTTTGCTCCAGGGACAGTGCAGACCCATGCAATGCTGCCACAAAGCCAAAGCAATCAGTGTCTCCATCTCCTCCGCATGGGCCAGACTTCTACACACCATCTAAGGTGTTCTCCTTGAATACATTGCTTGTGCTTGGTGGAGTGGACTCAACAGCACAGCACACCCATGACAGATCTACCTGATGGAAGTTACGACATGTGCACAGGTACAATTCAGACTTCTGCCACAACTGATATTATTCAGAGGGTTGGGAAACTCACATCTGTGAGGACAATTGATGTTGCCTTTGTGTCACTCTACTACTTTCACTCTACAATCTAAACCATAAACACAATCAAAAAAGCCCCGTGTACGGTGGCACAGCTGGCTCAAGAGGTTTTCATCAGAGGTGCTCGTTGTGTGCGGGAGTCAAGCGTCAACTCAAGTTCGAACCCTTTTGTGTGCCAGAGAGGGAGGAAACGATGACGAGCCACATGATGAAAACTTTGACACGTTCAAAGAAATGTGGCCTTCTAACAAATTGTCCAATTACAACAAATGTATTCTGTGCTCACAATATATTCCCTGAAATACCTTGGCAGGTTGCAAAAATAGGCTTCAAACGATGTCCATATGAAACAACCAATGGACGTCAATTTACACATCAAAGTAATGTGTTCATACAGAAATATTAAGACACACAGGCACTCACGCAGTTCATCTGTGCTTGCTTTTGAGATGCTGAACTACAGGTTAATTGCCATGAAACGTTCATCTTAATGTATGAGTGGTGGAGCACGTACCTACTAGTGTACACCAGTTCCTTGTTCCATTTCTGATCCCTTGTCATATCTGTGAGTTGTTTAGGGGAGTCAGGTGGCTGAGCGGTGAGGGAATCGGGCTAGTATTCAGAAGGTCGCTGGTTCGATTCCCGGCCGTGCCAAATGACGTTGTGTCCTTGGGCAAGGCACTTCACCCTACTTGCCTCGGGGGAATGTCCCTGTACTTACTGTAAGTCGCTCTGGATAAGAGCGTCTGCTAAATGACTAAATGTAAATGTTTAGTAGAGCTCTGATTCGCTTTATTGTCAGCATACTGTAAAGATACTGTTTTGACTATGTTTCATAAAAGCCTTTTTAATTAGACTTATTCCTTATTCCCCCATTCATACTCACACTCACACATACGGACAGCGGCAAGCTGCCATGCAAGGCGCCGGCCACCGGGAGCAACTTGGGGTTCAGAGTTTTGCTCAAGGATACTTCGGCAGGAGTCTGGGGATTGAACCGCCAACCTTGCGATTAACAGACAACCCTCTCTACCCCCTGAGCCACAGCCGCCCACACACATCCCTCTTTATCTATGAAACACTGTTTAGCTTTTAACTAATGCAACACAGAGAAAATAGAAAGTGCAGCACACAAAAAAGGGCTATTTTTTTAATTTAATTTTTTTTTTTATGTCAGCACATTGCTGCCCACATTATGTAATATCAAATGTATAAGTATAAATGAGAAATCTTTTCTCAGCTCACCGAGATGTTCTGAAAAGATATATTTTCTTACAGCCAATGAAGTATATAACAACTTTCAGAGAATTTGCCTGTCATGGTTTTGCTCTCATTTCAAAATGAATTCTCTGCTTGTTGCTATGGCGATAAAGTTGCCCGGGAGCAAGTTATTTGTCCAACACACACATACACACACACTGTTGTCCTATCCATCTTTCTACTCCTAAATGACTTGTGAGCCTCAAGTCATGGTTACAATTAATTAGGTGATAAATTAGGTATTAATCACAGTGTGGACTGTGGACTGAAACTTAAGTTCCTTTTGAGAATTTACACAAATGTACATGTACTTTCTCTGTGGCTGAGCCTCTGAGCCCTCTGTATCAGGCTACCTCCCTATGCCACAGTGGAGATTTAATTAGTCCCCACCCAAGGTTTTCTCCCTCTATGGAAGAATGGGTGTCACCATTTAGCTGAAGCTTTTATTTTTCAAGACTGCTTCTTCCAAGTGTTAGTGCAGATAGAGGAGGACACAGTCAACAGTAATTGCTTTGCTAACTATCTATTCATGTTCAGTATAATTGATATTTAATAGTCAGAGATAGCTCGCTAAATAAATGAAGAGGTACCTTATCATCTGGAACCACAAGGAGAAGTGAGGACTGCATTAGCGTGAAGACCCTTTGATGAAGTTGCTGATGAAGGCAAAACAAATCTAACTTGTCTGGCAGAGGTTAAAACACTGTTTTTCGTTATGTCCTTTAATATAAAAAGCCTTTGAGTGCTCAGACCAGAACTTCACTAATACTACAGACTGCCTGTATGAAGTTCTAATGGTGCCAATACTGGGTGCCATTTTACCTCTTTATTCCAGCACTTTGGCAGGCTATGAGTTTGGTAGGGACAGTGCATACTTCTCTCTTAACATCAAGTAAATTATTTTAAAATGGTAAAAAAAGACATGTTTAGGACACAAGTACTGTAAATGTAGTCTCACTTGAGTTAATAAGCCAAGTTATGCCAGTAATACACTTTACAATAACAAACGCTTGCTGTGAACCTTTCTCAAGGTTTGTAATCTTGCTACAGCAATGGAGTTTTTGCAAAGACACAGACCAGGTGTACAGACAACACAATGTTCTTCACTCTATCGCGATAATTGATAAATGTTGCATTGTAATGTTGAAGACCACAATGAAACAGGACTGTGAGGGAAAGCAAACAAAATGATGTTACACGGCAAAGTAGTCAGTACTCATCACTAAAGGTTTCACGATTTCTGATGTTTTGGGTTGGACTTTATTAAACAACATTAAAGGGATGATACTGTATGCATTTTGCCAAGTTGATTTTTTCGCAAGTCTAAAGGTAAAGTTGAGCCCTTTGGAAAAGGGTTACAATATAATCATGCAGGACTAATGAAACTGTCACATTTAGTTAGGAAAGCACATTCATAAATATCTGAGATTCAGTGATTCCTGAATCTCCAGAGGTTTTAACCACACCATCCTGAAGCATTGCTCCTCCCACCCTTCTCCTCCAAGCTGATTGGAGGGGAGAGCAGAAGGATGGGCAGGGAGGGTGTGTGTGTCAGGGTATAATAGTGGGACGCAACGTGAGAGATTCAGTGACTTATTGCCCATGTGTATGCTGTGTGCAATCCTGGAGCCCCCCCTGCGGCTCACTCTCCTGCCACTGATCCTGTTCGTTCTCTCTGCTGCCGCAATCTCTTTTTTATCCTCCTTTCTGCATTCCATCTCTGTCTCCTTTCCTTTTTCAAGGTTGACTGTCTTTGAATCCTAATTAGATTTTTTTTTTTACTCACAACCCTCATCTTATTCTTTGACTTGCTCGTTTTCATTCCATTCTCAAAAATGGTCCTCCTTTTTTTTCTCCTCTGTTCACTATCTCTCTAATTGTCTTGTTCTTTCTCTCTCTTTCCCTCTCTCTCTCTCTCTCTCTCTTCATCCATCCCTCCCTCCCTTTTTCTCATTGTCTCCTGAAGTGGCATAGTGAGCGACTGAGCCAGAGTTACCCAGTAATGAGACAAACACCTGCAGATGTCTGAAGAAAATGATTCCATTGGATAAAGCTAGGGACTGGCAAAGAAAGGGACTGGAGACCAGGACAGAACCGTCTCACTCATCTGCGTGGTGCTTAAATCTGCAACATGAAAGAGAAGGATAAAAACCTCTACGTGTTAAGAACTCAGCGAGCCAAATAGAAATGGATTGACCCCTACCCACTCCTCACCCAGCAAAAAAGGATAAGGTGACAAGAACTCTTTAACAACAGACCAAATCCATCTGAGACGACACAATGAATGCCTCGCAACACCATGGACTGATCCAAGGGTACCACAACAGGAACCACAGTTTGGGTTCCTTGCCAATAAACAAAGATGGCAAGGAGTCCTCGACTGGATGTTACGACCAGCTCCTTATCTCCACTGAGGTTTTCCTCACCCTGGGCATTGTCAGTCTGCTAGAGAACATTCTGGTCATCACCGCCATAATAAAGAACAAGAACCTTCACTCCCCCATGTACCTATTCATCTGCAGCCTGGCCGTGGCCGACATGCTGGTGAGCGTCTCAAATGCGTCAGAGACCATTGTCATTGCATTGATCAACGGGGGCAATGTGACCATCCCAGGCACAATGATCAAGAATATGGACAACGTGTTTGATTCATTGATCTGCAGCTCTCTCCTGGCCTCCATCTGTAGTCTGCTGGCCATCGCCGTGGACCGCTACATCACCATCTTCTACGCGCTCCGCTACCACAACATCGTGACTGTCCGGCGGGCACTGCTGGTCATCACAGGCATCTGGACTTGTTGTACGGCATCCGGTGTGCTGTTCATCATCTACTCCGAGAGCACCATGGTCCTCATCTGCCTCATTACCATGTTCTTCACCATGTTGGCTCTCATGGCTTCTCTCTACGTCCACATGTTCCTGCTCGCACGCCTGCACATGAAGAGGATCGCAGCCCTCCCTGGGAATGCACCAATCCGCCAGCGGGCCAACATGAAAGGTGCCATCACCCTCACCATCCTGCTGGGAGTGTTCGTGGTGTGCTGGGCGCCCTTCTTCCTCCACCTCATCCTGATGATCTCCTGCCCACGGAACCCCTACTGCACCTGCTTCATGTCCCACTTCAACATGTACCTGATCCTGATCATGTGCAACTCCGTCATCGACCCTATCATCTACGCCTTTCGGAGCCAGGAGATGAGGAAGACCTTCAAGGAGATCTTCTGCTTCTGGCAGAACCTGCCGAACCCATGTGTGTGTGAGCTCCCTGGGAAGTACTGAGCCAGACGGTAACTTATGAGAATATATCTCCTCGTAGGAGGACAGCTGGTCTTCTCCCAAGCTAGATTGAACAAGGCAGACAATGAACTGGTGTTGTTTGATTGTTATTTGTAAGGACTAATCAGACCTTTTTTTTGCCTTAAACAGAAGTGTTCTGTTTCTAAATGATGAATTGGTTAGAATCTCTCTTCTTGATTGCGAGAGTCAGGTTGCTGAAGAGGTAGGTTTATACAGCCTGTAAGATACAACATGCTTTCTCCATGGCTTTTTAAAACACAGGCATGTTCTCTTGTAATAACTGAAATTTGAAAGCTAACTAGACTTTAGTTATTTACATTGCGAGACCATAAACTGTACAGTAAGTCATGTATTGAAAACATATTTATTTTATGGATTGTGGTGCCGAAGATCACAGCTGATTGTACCTAAACTAGAGTATTTTTTGAGGAAAAACATTGCACTTAAATGGCACAATATCATGCAGTATGTTTCCTATATTTTACTTTAACAGACAAATTACAATTGACCCAAGACTACCTCCATGATGAAAACAGCTGCTGTGTATTTTGAATTTGTGTTCCATAAACATCTTATGTTTAAAAATGTCAATTTCTTATTAGATGTCTATGGTTGACAGGTGCATAATCAATGGAACAAAATATCCTTTCGTTGTGTATTCTAACTGTTCCAAAAGCCTTGCCTAAAAATAAATCCAGTCTTGTCTTGTTTGTAAAGGTTATATGTTCAAAGCTCATTTAAAGCTTGTGATTTGTGTGAACATTTGCATCGCAGAAGACTGGATTATCACATTTACGTTTGATATTTTCATTATGCATACAACTTGTGCTTATATTTTTGTTGTGTAGCCTACAGTGCACTTGTATTTTGCCATCAACAGAATTTCATTCTCAAGTGTTTCTTATTTATATATCTGGATGGAAATACTTGTATGTATTTTTATGCAAGGTTGTATGAGCTGCTTCTTGGTATCCTTGCCTTAAATATGTTGCACTGTGATGTAAAATAAGCCACAGTATTTTCTGTAACATTGTTACTATTTGAATAAAAATTATGTGTATATACTGCCATATTTAGCACTGAAATATTTGATGTATTCTGCTGCTTTTTCATCATTGATGGTATCATGTTAAAAGCATGTTGTACTATAATCACCTTAACTGAACTCTTGTTGTAAACTTCACAGTAATTATACAGGCACAATTCAAATGAAATGCTCAATGTTTCTACACTTTACAGTATAATTTTTTTACAAAATACAATATTATAATTACAAAAAAATCATTGTCAGAGTAGTTGTTTGAATCAAGGTTTTAATTTTAGTTAATAAGAAACCAAATTTGCTAAAACCACTGTGTGAGCATACGTTCATAACATCAGTTGGCAATTGTTTAAAGCTCATTTAGACTTTAACCTTTAGGCAAAGTCAGTTCTGTCAAAGACAAACATTTCTGTGAAGGTGGTATCTCCTTCTGAAAAGTATGCAGAAACCTTCGTTCTGACAAAATAAATCAATGACTGAGCCATGATGACTCGGCAGCTATCACAGACATCCACTCACACTAATATAAAAATCTGAGAGAAAACCCATGCTAGGTTAGTGGAAGATTGAGGTCTGCCTCTTTTCATATTGTGGAGCAAATAGACAGAAACACATTACTGTGTGGGCACAGTCATCTCACAATGTCCAATGAAACTGAAAGCAAGAAATATGAACCTTACTGTATAAAGGTCAGAAATGTAGTTTTGATCAATTGAGCTTCAGTTCTACAGATCAGCATTAATATATTGTTGGGTGTACTGTACTTTGGAGTGACAGTTTATTTGAGTAAATCAGTGCTTAACTTTAAATTCTTCAAGCCGTTTAACTTTATCGTTCAACATTCCCGTAAAATGCTAACCAGAACCTACAAATATTTCAAGCTGTTGATAATACATCCTTTATCCTGTCCAGTGCTTCACTCTGACATATGAGAGGAGACAATGGCTTCTCCTGAAAGCAGATATTGTTTATTATAGAAAAACCTATTTAAACAGCCACACACACATTTGGGTATTCCATTGTTTGAAGGGTATTTTCTCCTGGAATTGCATATGCTTTCTGAAGATTTTAGCTGATTCCATCTACGGTAAGTTGACACAACTTCATGGTCTGTGAAAACCTTACTTCTTTGTAGCTTCAAGGGGTTCTGTTCCTGTGCAGGTGTTTGGCATTGGCGACTCATGTCGATGTGTTTAGAATAGATTCATCTTCTCTTGCCGATCACTACAGAACAAAGCAAGATTGATGTAAATGTGTTTTCAGTATAGACAGAAATGAATTAAGAATAATGGCACAATATCATGATGTGGCTAACCTAATGCTTCTGAAGCTAACGCATCACAATGTTGGTTAGTTTACTGTAAATCACAAGAGATGGAGGAAATCTCCATATCAACAATGATTCTCTAAGATATAAAGGATTAGCCTTACATTAGCAACAGCAAAATGTGTGTGGCTTTTTTTTGGGTGTAGTTTTTTCAACTTTTAACTGCTTACTGCATGTCTTCTGACCTCTTTTTCATCATCAGGACTGAAGATGACAGCTGCAATGGTCATGTTGTTCCCAATCTAGAATTAAAAAAAACGAAATAAACACTAGTCCCTCTCGTTTCTTGGTTTCTGATATTATGGACTGACTAGTTTCTGCTTTCTATTATGAGAGAGGTTTCCTCCACCTTCATGTTTGGCAATACATGGTAGGTCTGACACAGTTAAGTCAGCTCACCCTCCCAGCTCACAGGTCAGACCAACTACATTCTGTACGTCTGACCTGGGGGGGGGAGACTGGCTTCATTGCTCTGTGTGATTCATAACTGGCTTTCAGTGATGTGTTTCTACCAAAGGGCTCTTCTGTCTCTGAGAACAATTCGTTTTTCATTTGGGTTGTGTGTAATGTGAAAGAAAACAATGGTAGAGTTTCTCTCTGATAAGGAGGTAAGTCGCCATTATATGGGTGCTGGGAACTTCCACTGGAGATGGCCTGCACATTACGTCTGTAGGATCACTTGCATGCTCCTGTTTCTAGGTTGTAGTTGGATTACATACACCTCAGCCAGTGTCAAATCACATTGGGATTCACCATAGAGACAAGAACTAACTGCTCATTTGGATCTTATGCACAAGCAAGGCATTAGGTATGCTAACTGTCATCTATCCGGTTGTCTACAACCTGACATTTCGACACAGTAAAAAAAAATCCTGCAGTGCTTTCATAATGACATGCTAAGGGGCCTGGAAAGCATCATTTGATTTAAGTCCCACAAGGCTTTTAACCATAACATACAACTCGTGTACTGTACTGTCGAAAATATGCCAGGTAAAGTATGTACTGAGTGAAATTACTACATCAATGTTATACTTGGATCTACCTCATAGATCATCATTGACTTTTCTGACCCTGAACATGTACCATAAGCGCTCTACAATTCAAACTCTGTCTGCTTTTGGATGTCATAGGAACCAAGGTCAAATTTTAAAAACTGCCACACGAACATTGGATCTGTTTGCATTGTAGTTAGTATTCAAACCAGAAAGTGACGGACCAAATACCTGTGAGACACATATTGGAAGGGGTGGGTGAATCTGAGTATGTTGCAGCATTCCACCTGTCTCCTGACCACCTCTGTGAAGACGCCCCAATGGTTCAGCAGCTTTTCTGTCTAGTCTGGTTCCTTTGTAAGGTGAAATGAGTGTGTACAGTGCTGCTCCACAATGTTTGCCAAGGTCCTCATGACATGCTCCTAAACTGCATGTCCACGTAGACCTCCATCCTGATCCAGCAAGTGGGTAGGTGTATTTTGTCGTCATTACACACATTCCACAAGATGGCTGGATGAGTGCTAAACCAGGCCAGTGTAATAAGAGTACCGTGGTGAATGACGATAAATCAAGAGGAGCCCCCAAGGTACGTTGTGTAATATCCGGTGGGGCACCATTTAATCTTCTGCCCTGAAGTTTATGATTTCTTCATGGACACAGAATTAACTCTCTCTCCTTTAGAGGACATGTTGGAGGTTTTTTATTTATTTGCAAAAGAGAAGCCTCTGAATTAACACTGGATCTTCTGTCTACAAAAGACACTTCAGAATATTGGATCCTTCAGTTCTGTCACTCAACCTGACTCCACAGTCTAACTTAATTCCTTTTGTCAACACAAACTGAGTTATGTCTAAGCTAGGGATAGGTGCTCATAGGTATTTGGGTCCTCGCGTAAAAGGGCACTTAACATTTAACAATCTGTTAAAGAAAGAGAGGCCTGTTACAACAGTAGACATTTGTAATTGAGGGTGCCTTCTGGTGATATACTTAATTGATTGTCACAAAATCAAGGATAACCAGTGCACTCTTGGTACTTTTATAGTTTTAATGCTTGTACTGTTATTGCATGTTAAGTAATACTGACCTAAGTACTGTCTGAGTTTCATATTTACTTTAGGAAGGGAGTTTGGACTCTCAATAAAGCTTGTTTAAAGAACAAAAAAGCATTCACAGAAGAACATTGTCGCTTAGGTGAGAAGGAAAAGGTCCATCAGACTACTCAAGGCAACTCATTTCCTATTAAAATGACTTTCCCACATGGTCTGCACACCTTACAAATTGAAATGCATTACATGTACTGTATACTGCAATGATAGTAGGAAATAGATTTGTCAGAACATCGCTTCAAAAACCTTTTTTGCCTGCAGTTGCGACTGATTACTGTCGTATTTTTTTCAATGTTATGTACAGTATCAGTATATAGTACCATGTGGTTACACAACATTGCCATCCCCATGTATCATTTACAAAACACCACCACACATAAACCTTATAATGTAGAAAAATATGTTTTATAATAGCAAACACTCTACTACTCCTGCTGTGGGTTCAGTTAGTAATTTAAAGCATTCTAATCATGACAAATAATCAAAACCTTTTAAACGTAGAATTTCAGTTGAAATTTAGCATTTTCTGTTTGCTTCCTGAAAACAAGCAATACTGATGTTGTTAGAATTAGGTTTGCTACTAGTACACCCACACTCACAAAATACAGGGTTTGGGCAAAGACCTTGTGTTGGTGATCAAAAGATAAAGTATCTTATTTTCAAGTGAATTACATTGTGCATTCAGCTTTTATGAATCACTCTTTGCTGTCATGTATCGTGAGTGACACCATAAATCACACAATATCTATAAATTCTTCTTGTTTACGGCATTGGAATTTACTTAATCAAAAACAAGGAAAATTTGGCCAAAGGCATTACAGTAAATTTGTCTACATGAATTCCAAGTACATGCAAGTACTAATCCACAAGGAATTTTCACAAAGCTGTATTGGCTTTATTGCGCGTCTAAACTGTTTCTCTGTGCCCTGGAGGAACACTTAGTGAGGGAGGCAAATGAGGATTAATCAGTCTAACCCTGGGCTTTGTAAGCTCATGCTGAGCTTGGAGCCAGGATCAAAGACGAGGTCTTGAGCCCGGTTTTGTGGGGCTCCAGCTCGGCCCTCTAAATCAGCTAGTGAACCTAAACTAAACACTGAACACTGGCTGCATCTACACTACTCTTTCCCGAGCTCTTAAAGGCAGGGTCAGTAATTAGGTTGAGACCCACTTTTTGTCATATTTGCTGAAATAAAGTCTACATCTTGATAGCAACATATACATCCAAAGGTTTGACAGTAACATTTTATAAATCTGATATCTGAGGGCATCTCAGAAATGCAATACATACGACCAATCATTAAAATCGGACTGAATTTACGGACCAAACGTAATGATTCAACGGTATTTTGACCGAATGCAATGATTGGACGGGCTACTTGTCTGCATTCTACCTACCTCCCGGCAGTAGTCAGGCAGAGCGTTCATGTGTTTTGAAGGGAGGGGGTGGGTCATTTGGGTTTAAATCCATTCAAACTCAAGCCAAAATTGCTAGGTCCAGCTTGATTGATACCATTAGTTTGCACACCACTGGCACTCTGCAGAACACACCAGAATGACGCCCATGTATTTTACTTTTAGAGTGGTGAATTGAAGGCCCTACAGTCTAAAGACAATAGGAGGGGCGTGATGTACTGTGAGGTTAAATTAGGTGTCATTGTAATTAAGCCTAGTAAATGTACAGCAGTGTGTGTGTGTGCAATTGTGTGTGTGCGTGTGTGTGTTTGTGTGTCAGTGTACAGTTTATGTTTGACAGCCTGAGAGATGCTCTGACACTAATTTCAAATATCATGTTACCTTTATATTCCTCCTGTTTGGCAAGAAAAACAAACAACAGCTTTAACTGGCAGGAAAGGCTGAATTCTGAATTCCTTCTCGAAGCATCTACAGTATAAACACAGTATTAAGTTTACTATGCAGTACCATATAGAAGAGAGCGACAAACTCATGTCAAATCGTTCACAAATACAATTTCCCTCAAATTCTATTCAAGGCCGTTTGCAGTCATATTAAAAACCCTTGTGTGGTGTTCAGGTCTGTGGGACCCATTTTCATTTTTTATCAAAATAAAAATGATACGATTACGATACGGTAATTATTTTTTCAAACTCAGAGTCATTGGCCTTGGCTCATTTTCTGTGAAGAACATATATCAGAACACATTTTCAATGACCACACACTGTACCTACACATTTATATTACATACAGGATGTTCGGGTCCACTGGACCCAGGGCTAATAAGAGTGTGGAAATTGTAGGTCCTGTGTACCTTCACTCTGTCCTCTTCCTTTCTTGGCCTGCTGTTAGTATGTGTGTGTGTGTGTGTGTGTGTGTGTATCTTTATTTGCTCATACTCTATCCCAGCTGCAAATTGGGGGTGGGACAATATAAATATAGCTTTGCCAGTGTGGTTCCTTATCACAACTGATCAAGAAGGACAAAAGATTCTCTGCTCAGAGGGCCATGCAATTGATTTTGGAAGAGAGAGAAGCTTTTGATGATGATGTAGAGGTATTTCTGAGTCTGACAGTGACTTTGAAGAAGTGGATGAGATTGAGCATAAGGTAGTTCCAAAACTAAGACGAGCCCCAGGACCAGCCAGTCAGCAGCCAGCCCCAGGACCAGCCAGTCAGCAGCCAGCCCCACGACCAGCCAGTCAGCAGCCAGCCCCACGACCAGCCAGTCAGCAGCCAGCCCCACGACCAGCCAGTCAGCAGCCAGCCCCAGGACCAGCCAGTCAGCAGCCAGCCCCACGACCAGCCAGTCAGCAGCCAGCCCCACGACCAGCCCGTCAGCAGCCAGCCCCACGACCAGATAAAAATCTAGTTATGAAAAACATTCCTTCATTTGTAAATGTGTAGATTGTTTTTCCATTCATAATTTGATTGAACTGATTTTCTTTTTTTTTTTAATGTTATTAAAAAACTAACAAAAAAAGAGTACCACTTTAATTCATAAATGTGATCTAACAAAAGTAAAGGGAAACTATTAACAATGTATGCTGTTTATATTGCCTGTAATTGGGATGAAGTAAACATCTTTTGAGTATTTTAACTTAAAATAGTTTGATTGTGTTGAATTAAAAACCCCATAAAGCAGCGGGACCACCAGACCCACGAACACTGGCTGAATAACTAAAATATGAACACTGCACAAGGGTTAAGAACATATCCCATTTTTAATCCGTTCTTAAAATGCCAAAAAATGAATGTGGCCTATACAAGATATGATTTTCAATATAGGGATAAAACAGAAGCAGTCATCTGTGAGGCAGACTGCTCCAGCATCACAGTATATAAGCCTGTGAGTCAGTAAATTAAACACTTTAACCTGTGATTTAGACTGCATCCAGGGTAGAGAGGGCAGAAATATTACACCATCCACCTGGAAGATCAACCTTTTCCATAACACCAGAGAGTCACAGAAGCTGCCACTGGGATGGTAAGTGATCCCCCACAAAGTAAGCCGATAAGCTTCGGGTCGAGTAACAGACAGAGTGAGTTAGCTAAACTGAACTGACTATGATTGTTTTGAGTTCCTTAAAATTGGTTGAGAATGAACCCAGCTCACCCAACATGACTTTAAAAGGAAACTTAACTGTGTCACTGACAGAACTAAAACGAGAACATTGTGTTTAGTTTCTCTGGACTAATAAGGTTAGAAAGTTAGAAACTTAGAGCCACATAGCAACCCTCCTATACATTGACACAGACCTTATTGATCTATATTGATTGCACTTGCTCACTGCTTGTTACTGTAGACAAGCGTTTTTTGTTGTTGTTGTGCTAAGTGCAGCACGTATGCTACTGGAGAGCCGGGACTACAAAACCCTTGTATTGAGCTTTGATAGAGTTTCATGAATATTCTGAACAGGTCTGAGAGTTGACTGATTCAAATATTAAATAACACATTCATTGGAGTCACTACTCTTTCTGGGATAAAGCTGTGTGCTCAATCTACTGCTAATTCTGAAAGTATCCCCATATTTGAATATATAAGAGTATTTTGAAGTCTCACAGTGTTTATGATATTCCATTGATGTTAATATGAAAAAACACACTGCTTATTTATATAAATATATACTGTATGTGTGTGCATCATTGTCAGTTACACTTATTTTCACAAATTGATTTGTTTAACATTTGTTTTCCATGTGAAGGTTAGGGACATAAACCTGTTCATACAATAATGGTGTTATCTATCTAGACTTTACTGTATGTCATTTTTCTGTACGTCAAGGAAAGTTTTTTTAGTTTTTCTGCAAGGAGGTAAACTCAGGTGATGGTTTGTAAACCAAAAAAAGATTAAGCTAAATGCCTTAGTCAGATGCATATCTCTTCTCAACAAATTAAGTCGGATGTGGTCTAATTGACTCAATAGGTAGTCCTTGCACTAACATTGCCAAGTATCATTTATATTCTGTTAGGTCAAATTAGCTGTTTTGCTGTTGGCCACAAACTGCAACACTTAGCTCCAAACAGGAGCTAAGTGTTGCAGTGTATTTTCCCACCATCTCATGGTGGGAAAATATCACCTAGACTGTAAGCCATGTGACTGCAGTTGATCTTCGGTCACAATTGGACATGGTTCCAATTAAACAAAAGAAACTTCCACCTTGACATAGTATGAGGCTTACATTTTTATTTAAGTTACATAAACCTAATGTGTGGTGCACCGACAGTATATTCAGTCTGGAGACCAGCTGGCCTACTTCATAGTGGACAACGTATATAGTATATTCATTCATTGACAGTCACAAAGATGATCAAAGACACTCTACTGTCACAAAGACACTCAAGTATATACACGCTAGCTAGCTTGCTTTTAATATTTCAATACTGTAACGCTCATCCTATCTGTTTGCTAAAAGTCATCTGGACTCAATTCATGCTAAGTTTATTTGGTCTGCTTACGCTCTTGTCAAAGATTCCTTTTTAATTAGAGCTATTCAAACATACAAAGTAAGTGGTTATATGTTTTTCATTCTGTGCTCCTGATTAAACAAATAATTTATCAACACACAGCACACTCTGTGAATGGTTTTTGTTTTCCAAACAATTGACTTCTGTAGCCTTCTATACAGTACTGTAGTGTCATGTTGTATCCACATTACATAAGCATGTAAAGCAAATATCCCTCCATGAGAAAGTTCAGAATATCCAGATTTTTTTGTGGAAGTGTGCAATCATTTTGCCAGTGCCCCCTCAATGATTTGCATAGATGTATGCAAGGTTAATCCAAAACTTTGAATCAATATGATAAATACATTTCAATCGTTCTGGAAATGTCAGACAATAAAATGCCTGAAAGTCTATAAGTACTTATGAAATGAAGTGACCTTTTAGATGATGGTTTGACATTTATCATATATATAGTATTTTTGTATTATTATTTAAATTGTGGATAAAGGTTGTAGACCACAATGGCCTTTAGAATGGAATAATTATTTTAGTAAAAGGATACAAAAGTCTTTAACTTCATGGATGACCCATCTGGCAAAACCAAAAGCTATGTGTAAAATGTCTGGTGTGATGGTTCAAGGTGTGCAGGTGTCACAGGCGTCATTGCATTGCCCGTCAGTATTTGAGAAGTTGTATCATCATAACTAAAGCCAGACAAGACTAAGCAATGTGCAACCATTATAAACGTTGCATATACTCCTTAATCAGATATATACAGTTTATATCATAGTTAATTTACTCTACATTCAACATACATCATAGATAAGATGGTAGAAAGTGAAGACTACGATGAATGAGCAGTAGGAATATCCCCCCCCCCCAAAAAAAAATATCTAACTCATTTTAATTTATTACATTAGTTTGGTAAATTATGTTCATGCAACAAACACTGAGTTATAATCTTTTTCTTCAGGAAAATTTGTGAAAGTACTTTACAAATTGAATGGGAGGTTGTTGACAAAACACAAAATCCTTAGCAACAAGGACAAGCCGATTAACAGAAGTAAGAACGACGTAAAGCTCCGAAATGTTCCCTCACAATTGATGGCGTGTCAGCAGATGAGATGCATTTTGCATTTCAATGAATGAAACCTCTGGGATGCTGGGTCTGCAGACGCAGAGGTTTTCCAACCTATTAACCATGTGACTCATGATACAGTTCATCAAAGAGACAGTGTGTGAGCTTTTTATGCATTCAATTTCCTCAATTTCAAATGTACAGCAGGTATCCAATGCAAGCATATGTGTGCTTGTGCTTTATCTATGTATTTGTACTGCCTGTTTTCAATGTGCCAGTTTCTCATATGACGTGAAATTTTAAAACAAAACTATTGATCATTATCCTTGTATGGACGTATGGATTATCTTGTTGGAAGGAGGATTAATCCATCCATATAAATGTTGTTTTTTTGGAACAGTGTCCTACTGTAGACAATGCTTCTGTGTGCTATTAATTATTTCTCTACAACCTAGGAAGGGATTCCTTTATAAAATACTGTCTTTATATCC
The DNA here is from genome assembly GCF_038355195.1 of Osmerus mordax. Classification (NCBI taxonomy): domain Eukaryota; kingdom Metazoa; phylum Chordata; class Actinopteri; order Osmeriformes; family Osmeridae; genus Osmerus; species Osmerus mordax. The sequence continues at coordinate 9,828,093 of NC_090064.1, forward strand.
TGTACAACTGTCAACTAGTTATACAATTTTTTACACAATTCTTTATATGAATACTGTCTTAAATTCTTTGTTTTGTCCTTAGTTTAAATTATTTCTTAAAGCATTTTTGCTTTACCTTTAATTTGATCAAATCTTTGCCCAAGTTTTTTGCACAGTACTGTGGCTAATACTGTTATAAATGAGAACTGAGTGCATACTGATAGTGCTTGCTCAGTAGGATACGTGAAGACCATTAACAAGTGTCTGGGAAGCTCTCCTGCTGAAACACATGACTGGAATAATGACTGCCACTAACCTGAATCTGAGCCAAAGCAACCTCACAGCCAAGCCTCTCTAGAAATCATTGTTCCCTCCCTGTGTGCAATCAATTGTCCCCGCTCATTTTACCACTTCAGGTATTGTCATACAAGCTAGAAAGAGACATTTACAATCAGTCCAGGATTTGTTCAAGGCACTTCTGCAAAGGAAACCTTTTTCAGTCTTTTCAAATAGCATCCTTTTTTTTACACATTGTGTCTATGGAAGACGGTTGGTGGGTGTATTAGCATATAATCACTGCAGAGTGGTCTGTAGACTTAGCCAAAGGTGGGACAGGCACCACTGTGGAGCAATCTCTACCTCTCCAGACAGTGTCATAACACCAGTAACACACAGTACCCAGGATCCCACAAGTCACCTTGAGGTCAAACATACAATTTGATGTCCCTTTACAATGTCTACGACATAATCTAGAATTTGACTAGTAAAGCACATAGACTTAAGTTCAAGGATTCAATGTTTGAGAGCACAGGGGCCTCTTTTCAAGTCTTTTGACATCATTTGTAACCACCCATGAAAAAACACAACCTTCCAACACCTTCCCCCAAACTACATGGGGTATACTAATCAAAGCCTTGTGTACTTTAGCAAGGTTTACATACTGTTGAGCATTGTTTGTTCTACATATCTCTTTCTGAGAATCCATTTTCCCCTTAGTCTGCTCTCCCACTCAAATAATTGACAATTCGACATGTGAACCAGAGGTGGGGAGGACTGAGCCCAACCATATCCCTTGAAGTTCGCTGATGCATTCTGGCCATTTATTATGTTCCTCTCTGTGTGTTATCAGGGATGTTAACCTCCCACTGAGTGTGGGGGTGCTGCTGAATCTCCTGCAATAGCACACCACCGTGCACAGCCACCCCCCACCCACACACACACAAACACACACAGACACACATACTCACACACGTCTAATGGTTATAGCTACTCTGCAAATGTGGGATGGTGTTGTAGCTGGAGTGAGCGTGGGACTTGAAAAGGTCAAGAGCCTGCTCGAGTGGAAACCTTTTTAGCACTCATGACAATTAAGCAATTTAACCATTATGACGTCCGACCAGATCTAAAAGTCAGTTGATCTCAGAACATTTTATAAGCAGGTCAAGGGGTTTAAAAAACATAATTGAAAATTTCCCGACCTGCCATATAACACAATGTAAAAATACATATTTTAACTCTTAATTTATGTCAAATTATCAGATAAGGAATTAATTCAGAGTCAAGCTAAATTGGTGATAATGTTTTTGTGTCATCCTCAAACAAGCATACATATCACTGTGATTGACTGGTTAAATTGAACGTAGATGAATGCTAAATAATAATCTTGTTTGGATTACCAACATGAAAGACAATAAATCCCCATCTCCCCTTCTTGCTCGTGCCTCTAATTCTCTCCCTTTCCCCCTGAATGTGATGCTTCAACTCCACCTCTTAGACCAGCAGGGAATCTCAGGCAGATGCAATGACCTGTGCCAATATGTGCAAGGGGCCAGGGACGTGGGCAGGAGGACACAGCTCTCCCTGAGACAAAAGAGAGAATGTTGAAGACTGCCCCCTGGGAGGTAAATCTTCCATGGGCAGATTGGAGCATGGATATTTCATTACTGCAAGCCTGCATGCTGCCAAACCCTCTCACCTCCACTTAGCCAACTCTCCACCCTGCTGGACCGGGTGACTCTGGGGTTGATCTGCTTCGTGGGCTTGATTTCCTGGGAATGGTTTTTGAAGTTGAGTCAGAAATTTGTGGAGCCTTGAAGTTTTCAAGTAAGATAACTTACTCAGATAAAAGGTCAATCCAAAATGTCAATTGATTAAAAGAGGACCAATGTCTATTGAATAAAGCTGAGTTTTTCCTATCTAATTTTCCATTCAATGTATTGCTTAAAGGTAATCTACTTAGTGTGAGGTTGTGTCACCAGAGGATTGACACATATGAATATTAACAAAGGTATTTGGCATCTTGTTTTGTTTGTCTTTATCTCATTTTCTGTTTGTGGTCGTTAGTCTTAGTCAAGTCTTGCTGAAAATAATATTGGTTCAGATCTTAGACCTTTTAGTAGATTCAGAATTTTACCATTAATTGATTGGAATATGTGAATGGCAGTGTCCTCATTCTACTCATTGTTTATCATGCCCTTAAACTTCCTTCTATTCACATGTAACTTGGTGCTGGATTACATTCTATCATGCGATATCTAGTCAGACTAATTTATTAAACTGATGAACAACACAGGTTTTTTTACACTGAAATTCTGCATGCACTAACACAACCCTGGTAGTTGGCACATTTCAGTGTGATGCTGCGGGCCAATTACTGACATCTTCATGACTACAAATCAAATGGAAATTATGGGATTTCCATCTAATTACTTAAAGTGTGTTTCTAGTCTCTAACTGCTTGCACCTGAGTGGTTGCTGTGTTATTCTGCAGTTTGGTGAAAGGAGAAAGACGAAAACCACATTTTCAAAATAGAGAGAGGTTGGTAGCTTGACAGATGACACTGAATGAAAGCTGTCAATAGTTTATCCACCCGTTACAGTGAACCAACCTAACTGAGAAGAACAGAGTAGCCTGAATTTACAACAATGAAGAGAGTACTTAAAGTGTGATGAGGGCTCTGCCTTCGGACACCTTGATGGCTTCCTAAATCCTGCGTGTAGTTCTGGTTTGACACCCCTTTATTAGAAGTTTTTTGAGTTGTGACAGGTGGACCAATGGAAAACAGAAGAAAAACTTTGAAAAATATAATAAAGTATGAAGTGATGGGAACCATAGAGAAAATACAAATATAATCCACATCAATTATTTCCTGTATACAGTATTGGGTATCAGCCTTGTATCCTGTATATATTTCTTAATGTGTACAACAAACACCACATTAGACACAGTGATACATCATGTCCTAAGCCAATTTGTTGCATGTTTCCCTCACTGCTCTCATATTCCAAAGTGTATGAGAATGATAGGGATAAATCGTAACTTTTGTGAAATATTTTAATTAAAGTAAATGTTGTCATCATGTCCTGGTATATCCGTCCTGGACTGCCTATCTGGAGATGTGTAAACAAACCTCATAAACTGAAAAGACATATTCAGATAATAGCGGCTCTCTGCAAATGAACATAAGCCTAATTTTACAGAGAGAGTTGCTGCATTCTCTACATCTCGATATTTAGGAGATAATTAGGCTTAGTAGTTTAACTATAAGGGCACCAACAAAACTTTTCACTATTGTACAGTGCTGTGCAAGTACTGTGTAGCCCAGTGACGTAAATGTAGTTATAAAAATGTTACCATTAAAAGCAATGTTTGCAGCAGTTTCCAAAGTGTTCTATTCATTTCTCTGTTTCATTCAAATATAAAATCTCTAATGGGTAACCTCAGTTTTGTACTGTATAGTCATGGTAATATGCCCTTGGAGTGAACTAGGGCCTTATTATTTGTTATCTTATTTGTTTTAACCACTGTTCTATTTAAATATAGTACTGTCTCTTGGTAGGAGGTGCCTTACACCTGTATCGTATGATAACAAACTGTGCTCATTGTACGTTGTTGATTTGTATCCTCCCTGCCATGTGAATACTGTAGCTATGGAGACCTAACAACACTGCAGGTGGAATTGAAATGGTGGATCACATCTGTTGTTGAGTAAGCCAAACAGCCACACCGAAACATAAAATAAAAAGACAAAAAACAATTCCCCAAAAACATCTGTGTTTCAAAAAAGTGATTCTTCCCATTCTTAAAATACCTTTTCATTCTGTAAGTGTGATGAAAGTAAATGATTAGGAAACTTCAATAACATAACCTTTTGTGAATGAAATCCCAGCTTGAGAGATCTATGGCTCCGATGTGTCAAAATGAGGTCAAACACACACGCATGTACACACATGCACACACACACAGGGCTGATGACGGTTCCCAAGACCTGGTCTGGATTCCATTGTGGGTAAACTAACTGAAGTACAGACAGAGAACAGTTTGTCCATTTTTCTTTCCAGGCTACTTGATCCTTTCCTATTTATATTTGACATGCAAAATGTCTCAACTAATAAATATCTATTAGTTCAAAGCCACTCTCTTTCAGCAGAGATTTTTTGTGGGTGTGTGTATAGGTGTGTCTATTCGTGTGACCATTAGTCTTTTTTACTCCGGCTGAGCCCAGCTCAACCATTTCCCACCGGTTCCACCACACAAGTGTGTTTTTCAAGAAGATGGGAACATGTTCATGAAAGAAACACAGCGTCTTTTGTCCAGATCAAGGCAACAACTTTGCTTTTTCTTTCATTTTCAGTATCTACTTTCTTACAGCAACTTTCAAAAATACAGTATGGTTGTGATGGCTGTTATGTTGCAAATAGCAGTGCAACAACTCAAATCTCTTACTAAACCACATAACCATGTTCTACTTTTTTACTTGAGACAAAGTAAATGTATTTTGTCTTTATTATTATATTTGTATGACATAATTAAATTAATGTGTATTCATACTATATTATATGCTAACATCAACAAACCCCTTGATACAGTAGATTATTTTAAGTATCAATTATTACATTTTTATAGCGTCAAGTTACATTCATCTTTATCACTAAGAAATACAGGTACAGTATTAACTTTATCTGAGATTCCTTAATTCAGATTTATTTTGATTTGTTTAATCCAGTTTAAGAATTTGCCATGTTTTGTGACATTTTCTATACTTTACATACCAAATATCAAATGAAATCTCATGAATGTCACTAATTCACAAAAGCTATGGGAGCTATGCAATAATGAGGGATATGCAATTGTATTATTATCTCCAGCAGATAGTATTGAAAAACAAAGACACTTTCAAGATCCCTTATCTATCACTTTTTTGTTGTTGTAATTTACCAAAACAATCAAGGCCTCATTCTCATCTTTCAATTTCACAAAAGTTGGAGGCCGTTAGGTTGAACAGGGAAGATACTGTCATGGAAAATTCTGCTTCATGACCAGGTACATGTAGCCCTGTAGGTGAGTACAAACCCATGACTCACAGTGATTCACTCACTTCTCCAGACATACTTGTAGACATTCTAAATCTATTTGATATTTGAATCTATTTGATTTGAGCATAGGCACGTTTTCAGCCGGGCAATGCTGAACAGTCTACACTGTCCTCTACAGTTCAACTACAGAGAGACAGTCCCCCACAATGCTAAAATAACCTCAGTTGTATAGCATGACTTTGGAAGCCCCTAGATAAAGTGCTGAAACGAGTGTTTTCGCTCACCAAAGAGTAGTACTGCCAGAGCCTGATGATGTCTGGATAGGCAGATCATAGACAGGAAGGTATGCATTTCCAACCGCATGTCCAGACAGAGTAACAGGCTGAGGGAAGACACAGAATACCAATGGACCTTGCCCCGCGGTAGATGAGATAGAATCACACACCAACCATTGACTCCCCCCTCCTCCCTTCTCCACCAACCTCTCACCTCTCCAGACCAGAGACATGTTGTGAATGTACCTTTTTTTACCTTGCACATTTTATGTATCTAATAGTGATGCATTGCACAAACTCTTATGTGAGATGAATGGATGAGAAGTTCAACAATGTTTGCACAGAATACTATACAAATAGATTAGAGGCATGAGATAGACCAAAACGACTTGCGGTGCTTGAATCTGTTTGCATCGAAACTGACACGTTAATGTATCCAGCTCCGAATAGAAAAACCTATGAAAATAGAAAAAGAATAGAAGACAAAAATTATTGACTGAACTCATTAATAAACATTTGGAAACTAGCAAGGTTTAAGAACATGGAAAATGCTAAGTGTTTCTTTAGTGTTATCCTGCTCCAGGACATCCCAGCATTTGCTAGTTATCCTTGCCTAACAAGAATAGCCTTCAGACACATAATACTTTGCTTGTATTGGCTTCTGTAAGTGCGTGGGCAAACACCCAAGGTCCAATGCATTTATTTCCCCAGCGCACACCCTGCCTGTTTGCTGCTATGCTCCAGCACTGGGGTGTCCAGAGGTTTACATATTGGCAGTAAGCCACGCATTTCCAACAATCAGCATATCTACCCTAGAGCATAGGCCCATCAATATGTTGCACATTGGTTTCCGTTATTGATACAGGCCGGGTTGGGGAGGACATGGAGCAGATAGCTAAATAAATGTGATATTGCAATCAATAATTAGTGAATTAGACAAGACAACTAAGGATTAGAGAGTAAACCTTCTGTTGTAGGCTACTGGTTTATGGGCTTCTGCTGTCCTCTAGTGGGTGATACGTACAGGTGCAGAAAATGACAATTTCCAGTTGCATTCTATTTTTTTATCATCAACGTTTTGTATTTTTTATATCACTCAGGTCTGAATGCCATTCAGAACGCCCCTGGTGGTCAGTCACACAACATTTTTCCAACAAATGTAATGCCAGGTGTAATAGTTAATAGCTCTAACTGTTACACGGTTCTAACTGTAGTTTAAATTCGTTTCTACAAACCGAACCAACCATGTGTCTACCAGGCTACCCTTCTACAGCAATACAGTGGCACGAGACAAATCAATTAACATGTAATAAACTGACCATAGACCATTTTGAATGAATGATTAATAAGTACATTTATTTATAACAAAAATGAATGGACCTTGCAGTTGTAGTGGATTATGGAACTTACTTTCGGAGGGTGGGCAGTTTAGAAAGATGCACCGGCGCTGCCAGCGCACTGGGATACCATTGGCCAACACTGAACTACTACGTAATCCCATTGGTGAATATATGTCCATCTGTTTTAACACACCGACTAGAAACACGAACAAAAAGCGGCAATTACTTGAGCGCACGGGTAATTTAACTATTTCACAGCATCAATATCGATAGTTTTTGACCTAAAACAGGTAGTGTGGTTCGATTAGTAAGTAGTTTGACTACTATGAGGTTCACGCAATACTGATATTCGACTCGGAACTGGCTAAAGTTCGCCACTCAGTAAGGTAAGCAATTTTTTGTGCGTATTTAACCTAGCTAGCGATGCTACTTCTCCGTTCATTTATCTTGTCTGAGGCTTGTTAGCTCTGGGTATATTTAACAGCTTGCTAAATGTAAGCAATAACTAATTTTAATATGAGCAAACGCTTAAACACTGCTTCAATTCACTACGATTCATTTTATAAGATAGCAATCTGAGGTGGTTTGAAATGTGACGAGTGTGTCACACACTTATGAACTAAAGCTTTGATTCTGGGTCCTGTTTCTTCTTTAGATAGAGTATGTCCTTCCATCAGGGTAGAGGGGGCCCCAGAGGGCGAAACCCACCTGGTCAGCATGGGTCATCCCAAAACTACCGACCCACCAACCTAAGGCCTCCTCCTCCCCAGCCTCCCTTGCCCCCCTACCACTATGAGCCTCAGACCCCTCCTGGCTCTAGTTACCAAGGGAACAGTGGCTACATGTCCAGCCATGCTGACTACATGACCTACCCCACCCAAGCTCCCACCCAGGCCCCTAGCCCTCTCAACCAGTGCCCCATGCACCCTCCTTTCCCCAATGCCCCTAACCGTCAGGGCTTTCCTGAACCACCCCCAAACTTCCCCCCTCCCCCCCTCCCAATTTCCTCTGCTGGGTCCACTTCAGGTTCCCAGGGATCAGCTCAGAATGCATACCATCCGTACATGGTACCCCCTCCGCCCCTGCCTCACCCACCAATGCCCCCATCCATGCCCCCCCAGCCCATGAGCTACCACCCTCCCTACTCCATGAACTACCCCCACCCTCCCTTCCCACCTCCTAGCTTCAATCCAGGGTACACCCAGGGCTCAAGCTCCTTCAAGCCCGTCCATGGCTTCAGGCACGGTGGCCAGTACAAGGCAGACAAGCCCATGGAAGACCGGAGGTCCCCGGAGAGATGTCCACGCCGTCACGATGATTTTAGGCAGAAGAGCTACGGCTACGGTGACCGTCACAAGATGGAGTTTCCTGCAGAGAGGAGGGACAGCGTCCGGAGCCCTGGAAGGCGTGGCAGACCGGAGAGCGGGCGCTACCGCTCAGACCACCAACATGGCCGGACCCCACCCCGTCACCGCAGTAGAGAGCGCAGCAGGTACAGTGGTATTATTTTAGAATATCTGTCAACATTTGTTGTATCTGTCCAAATGTTATTGTAAAAAAAAATAAAAAATACAAATAATAATCTGTTTGAATATGTTATTCTTTTAAATACTTGTTCAATATGAAAATATACACGCGTGTGTGTCGTCATAGGGAGAGGCATCGCCACCGAGATAGCCGGAGGTCCCAGTCCCCCGACAGACCCAGAAAGAGACCCAGGAGGTACCTAACCCTCACCTCAACCCTGAACACACCTAGGCCCTGTTTGTGTTCATCTGATGGGACGGGGGGGGTGCATGCTTTCACCCAGCTAATGTTCGGGTATATCCTCCCCTCCTCTGAAATGGAGAGGAGCAAGGAAACAATGTCCGACTACTAGATAAGGTGACACTTTATTAATCCCCAAGTTGTGAAATAAGGGAATCGGATGGAGCTCTAGGCATCCTAACTTTCCATGCACCTTGCTTCCCTGCTAAGAAGCTGAGGTGTTGGAATGCACTAAGATTATTTGCTGATCATTTGCAGTGGAAACATGTCTCTGTTCTAAATTGGATTCACTCAACCGAGTCCCACGCCCCCCCCCCCCCCCCCCCCCCTCCTCCAGTCGATCAGGGAGCCGGGAGAGGAAGCGTGGCCGCTGGGAGGAGGAGCGGGAGAGGAGGCCGGACGACGACAAGGAGAGGAGGTGGGAGGGCCCGGGGACGAGCAGGGAACGCAGCTACACCTCCCTGAGGAGCCGAGAGCCAGAGGAGCCCGCCACTGCCTCCACCGCCGCCGCAGAGCGGGAGAAGGACCAGGAGAAGGACCGGGAGAGGGACCGGGAGAGGGACAAGGAGAGGGACAAGGAGAGGGACAAGGAGAGGGAGAAAGGAGACGAGGTCAGGGAGGAGGAGGAGCTGCTGAAGCCTGCCTGGGTTCGCTGTACACATGCTGAGAACTACTACTCCAATGACCCCATGGACCAAGTGGTACAGTACTAAACTCTACTAGAACGCCGTTTGATGTTACTTTCATGTACAAAGAACAGTAGCAAAATTTACCGATTTCGAAAATGACTAGCGTGTCTCCTAGAACCGAAATAGTGTTTTGTTACTTTCTCGGATCCTCTCCTTCACAGTGATGGATTTAGCGGATTTTGCTCCTTTTTACAGTGTCCCTCGTGCACGCGTGTGTGTGTGTGTGTTTGTGTGTGGCTCTATGCGTGTCTGTGCTCATACGCCCCGCTTCCCTTCCTGGCTAGGGCGACTCCACCGTGGTGGGCACCAGCAAGCTGAGAGACCTGTATGAGAGGTTTGAGGAAGAGCTGGGCAGGAGGCAGGCACGTGCCCAGGCTGCCCGCCCACAATGGGAGCCGCCCCAAACTAAGCTGGATGAGGAGCCTGGTACTGTATTGATATCAGATAGTAATACCAAAGGTATTTGACCCCGAACTCCGTTCAGTCAATAGTTTATTTTATTTTATTTTTGAGATGACTATGTGTTGGGCAGTGGGTACAAAAGAAGGGTATAAAAAAATCAATATTATGTAAAAACCTTTTTGAGCTACAAAGGAATGAGAAGTAGGGCAGTTAACCTATACGTTGAGACATTTTGAAAAGGAGCTTTCTCATCACAGTTCTATCACAGCACAGTTTGTTTGAGCTCACATAGTTGCCATGAGATGCTATGAAAGGTGTTGATGATCTACACTAACATGAAACTACGTGAACAAACGGCGTCATGTACGATGGGTTTAAGGCTACTCTGTGACCCTTTAGACCAGCGTTGACTCAGGAAAGGCCTGACGCCTCTCTGAGCCGTGGTTCTCAGCCCCGCTCCGAGGACGAGCATGGGGGCTGACGGGGTTCCGCTTGTGGTTCTCCTGTTCCCAGGCGTCAGCTCCAGTGAGTCGGACGGCGAGTCGGACGGCGGCGGCAGCACGTGCTCCAGCAGCTCCGACTCGGACGTGTTCGACGTGATCGCTGAGATCAAGAGGAAGAAGGCCCACCCCGACCGCCTGCACGACGAGCTGTGGTACAACGACCCCGGACAGGTCAGCAGGCTCTCTCTCTCTCTCTCTGTCCATCTCTACCTCCCCCTCACCATCGCAACCCCCTCTTTCCTCTCTCTGTCTCTCTCTGTCTCTCTCTCTCTCTTTTTCTGTTTCTTTCCCTCTCTCACACTCTGTCTCTCTCTCTCGTTCTGTCTCCTTCCCCTCCTCTTCCATCTACTTCTTCATGGTGTTCCCTTTGTCTTGTTTTTCACCTTGGGTGGGAGAGTATCTTTTTTTTGGTCACTCTGTCTCGAGTAAATATGACGTGTGTAGTGTGCATGCTGCATTATTCTCTGCACAGGTGGTGCGTTAATCTACAGTAGTAGTTGATACGTGTGTGTGTGTGTGTACAGATGAACGATGGGCCGCTGTGCAAGTGCAGTGCCAAGGCCAGGCGCACGGGGATCCGCCACAGCATCTACCCAGGAGAAGAGGTCTTGACCCCCCCCCCCCCCCCCTGCTTCCACCTCGGTCAACAGCACACGCTGAGCGGAACATCTCGGCTCATCCTCTTGTTTCTGCTTCCTCCCCCTCCAGTCAGTGAAGAACTGCCGTGGCATGAACAACAACTCAGGGAGGCTGTTCCACTACAGGATCACCGTGTCTCCCCCCACTAACTTCCTGGTGAGGTGCTCTCTCTCTCTCTCTCTCTCTCTCTCTCTCGCTCTCTCGCTCTCTCTCTCTAGCTCTCTCATTTGCATCTTTTGGTCTCCATTGCTCCCTTGAATCATTGTTGCGGCGATGTAACACAGTGCGTGCGTTTTTACACAGACGGACAGGCCCACCGTGATCGAGTATGACGACCACGAGTACCTGTTCGAAGGCTTCTCCCTGTTCTCGCACACCCCGCTCACCAACGTAAGCCCCGCCTCCCTCCCTCCCTCCGTCCTGCCCTTCCAGCTCACCACCTCTGATGTCCCCTTCCTTGTCCTCTCTGGAGTGTCTGCTTCAACGCCTCTGTTGTCCTTCCTTCCCTCCCTCCCTCCCTCCCCGACGCCCATCACACAGACTTCACTGCACCAGCGGAGTGCTACGCGTGCACACACACACACACACACACACACATCAAGGCTAGTTCAGAAAGATATCCTACTGAATGAATAATTCACCCCGCCCCCCAGTGTTTGTCTGAAACCTAATGCCCAAGCGCGCGCACACACACACAGACTTCAAATGAAGCTTTTAATGTTGACCGTCTCCTTTGTTCGTCTTTTTGGGCATCACAGACTAGTTATTTCTGCTCTGACCTTGCTTCTCCTCTGCTTGACTTGTGAGGCGCTATCTGTTGATGTAGGGGTTAAAAGGCCTGCTGTGTATGTAGAGACATAGACCCCCCCCCCTTCCACACACACACACTAAGGAATAGTGTAGGAGCAGAAGGATGGGAAATCAATGAGGGGCAAAGCCTGACTAAGCGAGTTAAAGAGGGGGATGAGGGATCATTCTTAGTGTGAGGAACACAAATACATTTCCTTCTTTCTCCTGAGTTTGCATGTAGAAGTGATCTCTGTACGCCAGGGCTCCCTCTTTCCCCCCCGCTCCTGTGGGTTTCAGAATAATCAACACTTGCACCTATTTCCTCAGCATCTGCTTTGATTCGGAGCGAATTCAGACGGGATTAGTCCAGATTACGGCAGGATAATTTAAACGACCTCTGTCTGAAACCCGCTGCATACGGCCGGTGGGGACCGGGGATTAGGGTGCTCCTGAGCAAGGCGATATTAGCCCCCTCTTGTTAGCCCGACGGGCAGGGCCAGCTTTCACACTGGCCCCCAGGTTAATCTCCTAAAATGGACTCCCGCACTCCGACAACAAAGACCATGTAACTAAGAGATTAAACACCGAAGAGCTGTCTTATCTATTTATAGCGATTTAAAAGTCACTTAATGTTCGAAAGCCCTGGGTAAAGTGTGTGTGTGTGTGCGGGCGTCCATGTGTCTGTTCATTATCGTTAGCGGTGTGTGCGCGTGTTTGCCTAGGTGTGTGTGTTTTGGAGATGAGGCTTTAATGAGTTTTGCCCGCAAAGACGTCCCCCCTGCCTGACGCCAGCTCGTAACCACGGGGATTCTCTCCTGGCTTCTCTTGTCTCCCTCCTCCTCCTCTCCTCCAAACCTCACAGATTCCATTATGCCGGGTGATCCGTTTCAACATAGATTACACCATCCACTTCATAGAGGAGATGTCACCAGAGGTCAGTAAAGCCCCTCCTTTATCTCTCCTGCCCCCTTTCTCTTTTATTTAATTTCCTTTCTCTCTTTCAATTGAATCATTTCAGTCTTTAGTCTCCTCTTCCCTTCGCCTCTCTTTGTTTTTGCGCCTAAATCTCCGAAAGGTGGTCTCTGAAATTTCCGTAGAAGATCTGTCTTTCAAGTTCTTTTTATTCTGCATTGGACTTCTTAGAAACCACTATGCTGATAAGAGCTGCTTTTTTCAAGTCGGAGAACCGGATTTGGTTTAAAGCATCCAGTCTTTGTTGGTTTGTTGTGTGTGTGTGTGTGTGTGTTACTCTGTAGCAGTATTGACCCTGTGTTCTTCATGACAGAACTACTGTGTTCGAGGCCTGGAGCTTTTTGCCAACTACCTGTTTCAGGACGTCCTGGAACTCTATGACTGGAACCTGACAGGTGAACACACACACACTCAAAAATAGATTTTCCTTTCATCGCTCCTAGTTTAGCACCTTTTCCGAGTAAATAAATAAAGAACATAATTTATTTTGTGAAATATTGTTTTATTGACCAGATCCTACCTTTGACAATGAGTCTCCCGGATGTCAGAAGTTCCACTTCATGCCGCGCTTCGTCCGTTTCCTCCCTGGTGAGAGCCCTTCATGTTCACTTTACAGCTACACCACCCATTCTCTCTCTACACTGCCCTCTTTACAGCTACACCACCCACTCTCCCTCTACACTGCCCTCTTTACAGCTACACCACCCACTCTCCCTCTACACTGCCCTCTTTACAGCTACACCATCCACTCTCCCTCTACACTGCCCTCTTTACAGCTACACCACCCACTCTCCCTCTACACTGCCCTCTTTACAGCTACACCACCCACTCTCCCTCTACACTGCCCTCTTTACAGCTACACCACCCACTCTCCCTCTACACTGCCCTCTTTACAGCTACAATGTCCACTTTACCATCACATTGCCCGATTTACAGCTAAACATCCCTCTTGTGGCGACTTGCAGTACTGCATGTTATTCATGCGGCACATCTTTCAGCCGAGTGCCAAACCTAACCTCATGCTATCTTTTCACCCTTAATGTTCAGTTTGAATGTTTTCCCATACGTTGTGTTGGTATTGATGTTCAAACGTAATGTTCTTTCTTTCTTGGGTGTATCTCGAGGTCTTGAAACCGCTGCCTTAGTATGGGGAATTCTTTGTAGCATCACTTGATGGTGCTGGTGCACTGTGCCTATCAAAGCTCACCATCTCTACAGTGGTGTGTGTGTGTGTGTGTGTGTGCTCGCCATCTCCACTTGAAACGGAATACAAAAGGGAATGGTATAATGGAGGAATACGATGGTTTCCAAATGACTCTGCGTTATTGTGGATTCATCTGTTGTTTCCGATATGCACATCTGATTCTGGGCTTCCTGGAAACACAGTTTGGTGTGTGCATGTGCCCACATGTACTGTTCTCCAAATGCCTTGCAGGGAGTTAGAGGCTAATAGAATTCTCAATGGGTTTATGTGTTTGTCCATGTGAACACTTGTAAAGGGAGGTCGATCAATTGTTTCATGAGTGCCTATTAACCCCAGTCCGTTTGACCTTGTGTGTCCTCCTGTGTGTGTGTGTGTGTGTCAGACGGCGGTAAGGAGGTGCTCTCCATGCACCAGGTCCTGCTGTATCTTCTGCGAAGCAGCAAGGCCCTGGTGCCCGAGGAGGAGATCGCCAACATGCTGCAGTGGGAGGAGTTGGAGTGGCAGAAGTATGCAGAGGAGTGCAAGGGCATGATCGTCAGCAGCCCTGGCATGGTGAGAGCCACTCCTGGCCGCACAGGACTCCACTGCAGTCTGACATGGTAGGAGAGGGCTCTAGACTGCATCGTTCTGTACTGCAGGTCGGGACTGACAGTCTGACATGGTAGGAGAGGGCTCTAGACTGCATCGTTCTGTACTGCAGGTCGGGACTGACAGTCTGACATGGTAGGAGAGGGCTCTAGACTGCATCGTTCTGTACTGCAGGTCGGGACTGACATGGTAGGGTATAGCAAATCATCTACCAGCCGTCTATCTACAGGCTGGTTTAAGATAACATGGCATGATCCTTGCCTCTTCTTGCTCAGGGCATAGTAGACCCTGGAACAGAAGTCTCCTTCCTTGTCTCTTCCTGGGGTTGGCCACCAATCTCAACACGGATCAGTCATTTACCAGACTTCATTACATTTCCATCGGGATCAAGAAAGTGGATAGAATGTAATAGATCTAGGAGAGAGTCAAGGACACATTTTCCCAGTATCCAAACGTGTACTGGAACTGTCATGGTAGTCGACCCTTTTCATGGGAAAGGCCAAAAAACAAAATGTCAGCAGCAACTCTCAGATTTGACTCGACTTGCTACCTTCTAGGCTTGGTGTTCCTCAGAACTCGGGGCACCATAGCTCAGGGCAAGGTTATCCCGACACACACAGTGCGGCATATTAGAAACTATAGTTTGAAATTGAAGTTGGCTCGACATTTCAACGTCTCCCAAGGTCGGGATAATGTCAAGGTGAATCCTGGCTTCAGTGCCATCTGTTGAGGATATCCAACCATATGCCTCAGGTCCACACATTCACAACGCCGCAAAACATTTTGACAACGCTATTATCCCGAGGTGAATCGAGGAACCCCGCTCCTCCATCACCTCTGGAGTCATGAAAGGTGTTCCTGGAAGCGACGGATATGTAGGTTTTGACGTCATCGAAGGCCAACTTGGTTAACCGTCCACTGTGCAGAAGTCTTTTGGATTTTCATATTTAAGTTGCTATACAATACTATAATAATACATTTTTTTGTAATGTCATTGGCCTTTCCTAAGGTTGTGTTTTGGTTTTCCAGAAGCCAAGCTCTGTACGCATCGACCAGCTGGACAGAGAGCAGTTCAACCATGACGTCATCACCTTTCCTATCATAGTCCACTTCGGAATCCGGCCTGCCCAGCTGAGCTATGCAGGAGACCCCCAGTAAGGAATACAGACTCACTCACACGCCTTCACAAGTTCTCTCGCTCTTTGACACTTACTCTCTCTCTATTGGACGTTCATGCACGCGTGCACACCCCCTCCTTGGCTCCCCGCGCTCCTTATTCAACGCATCTCTCACAGGAGACGCTAATCTCAGCCCGTGTGGAGAGAGGTGGAGAGAGGGAGAAATGCACCCAGAGAATGAGATGCAGAGAGAGAAAGATAAAGAGAGAGAGAGAGGGTGAGGGACTTGGAGAGAGACTGAGAGAGATGCAGAGAAAGAGGGGGAGAGAGAGAGAGGCAGAGTGGCATATGTCGTTGAGAGGATGAGAGTGGCGTGACATTTTCACATGCACCATCACGGGTCCCAGGTTCCACCGGGTTCTTTCACCATGGGAGATCGTGCGTGCGTGTGTGTGTGTGTGTGCGCACATGCGTCTCCTGAATAATAATGCCACACACACGCCAGGGCCAGGAGAGGGAATACTGTACATGTGCATAATTACCAATGGCAGTATATTAAAGCCCCCTCCACCTTCCCCAAGTACCGTCTCAACGGTGCTCACAGAGAGTGACAACCAATCACAAGTGAGTTTGGAACGCGGGCCTTCAGTCAGAGGGCAGTGTTTACCAGCATCTCCCTAGAAACGCCGGCATCTTCCAATTAGAGGATCAGGAAGATTATGATGATGATGAGGTGGAAGAGGCTGAGATTGAAACGAGGAAGATTTCCCTTATGGGCCATCCTCACAATTGTTAGTGACGTTTTATTAGGTATTTTTATTTTGTTTATGAGCTCGCTCTCACACACACACAGACACACACACACACAGCAACCAAAGACTGTTCTCCTGTTGCCGTGCTGGTCCCCCCCTCCCCACACGCCGACCCTCTGCGGGGACAAATTAATGGACGGACAGGGACCTCATTAAGGCGGTGTATGCACGAGAGCGCCGTAACATTCCGCTGATTGTAATGACGCTGGCACGTGGATGGAGGGGGGGGGGGGGGGGGGGGGGGGGCACGGCAACAGGAGAGCAGTGGGGGGGCTGCAATGCCACAGAGGCAGAGACCATGGACACAGGGAAGAAAAAGAGGAAGAGTGATGGAAGAAATGAGAGGTGGCAGAGGTAGAGAGGTGGGTAGAGGCAGGACTGAGGGGGCAGAGGTAGAGGGGTAGGTAGAGGCAGGACTGAGGGGGCAGAGGTAGAGGCAGGACTGAGGGGGCAGAGGTAGAGAGGTAGGTAGAGGCAGGACGGAGGGGGCAGAGGTAGAGAGGTAGGTAGAGGCAGGACTGAGGGGGCAGAGGTACCCTCAGAGAGAAAGAAAAAGAACGCGCGTGCGAGAGATAGACAGCGAGGGGTCTGTGGAAAGGTCAGTTTGGTGGATATTTCCCCTTTTTTTTTCTCTCTCCGTCACCTGTTCCTCAGCCTCCTCCTCTTCCTAAATCAGCATACAGAGCTGAGCTGATGAATTATCTCTCACACTCACACACACACACACACACACACACACACACACACACTCAGAAGGTACAGCCCTCCACCCCAGACACCCACCCCAGGCTCAGTCTCTAATGAAGTGCCCCCACCAATAAAGCCGCCTTAATTCCTGTACAGTTTAAACTGCTGCCACTGTATCTCTCTCTCTCTCTCTCTCACTCACTCACTCACTCACTCACTCACTCACTCACTCACTCACTCACTCACTCACTCACTCACTCTCTCACACACACACACACACACACACACAATCTCTATTTCTCTCTCTCACACAATCTCTATTTCTCTTCCCTCCTGACACCACTCATAATGAAATAACTCCTCCAATGAGGAACAGATTGGCTGAACGGAAGCACACGGAAGGACAATGAAGGCCCCTGTCACCTTGACGCTGCCATGTCGTCCGCCCCCCCCCCCCCCACACACACACACACCCTCCAAAAGAAGACAAAATGCTTATTAGTCAAAGAGACCAATACAAATGTGCGTGTTATGTGCCCAGCCGGCTCTGTTGACGCCATCAAGGCGCAGTAACTTAACGCCCTTAGAAGGAAACGAGAGGACTCAACTCGTGACCCTGAAGAGACCTCGCCCAAGTCTTTTAATCTTCACGTTTCAGTAGCATCAGGGGAGCAGGCCAGGGATGGGAGAGGGGTGAGGAGAGAAGAGGAGGCTT
The DNA here is from genome assembly GCF_038355195.1 of Osmerus mordax. Taxonomy (NCBI): domain Eukaryota; kingdom Metazoa; phylum Chordata; class Actinopteri; order Osmeriformes; family Osmeridae; genus Osmerus; species Osmerus mordax. The sequence goes on from NC_090064.1 coordinate 9,845,888, forward strand.
TATATATATTTCCCTGCCAATAAAGCTAATGGGATAAGCACCTTGGGCTACGGTTAAATGATGTTGTTTAATAGGCCAGCCAACTGATGAAATATTGATGTGCTGTTGTGGAAAAATTCCCCTCGTTGTAACAAAAATGTTTGCGCTCCAGGTACCAGAAGCTGTGGAAGAGTTATGTCAAACTGCGCCACCTGCTGGCCAACAGCCCCAAGGTCAAACACATCGACAAGCAGAAGCTCACCCAGAGAGAGGTGAGTAACAGCTGAAAGTTACATGTCTATTTTTTTATTTTAAGCCTTAAAAAAAAAAAATGTGTTGGCGCTAACTGGATGCGACGCCCGCCACCGCGGCGCAGGCCATCCGCCGTTTAGCGCCGAGCGCGAGGTCGACGGGGCGCGACGGCTGTTTAGCCCCCTTGTCGCGCCCGCTCAGACTGCGCCTTGGCAGGATGCCACTCGTGCCTGCAACCCCCCCCCCCCCATCCAAACCAGCCCCCGGCAGCTTCCGCCGGGTCCCCCTACCCTTCAGTGGGATGCGTTCACAGTCTACTTGCTGCTGAGGATGCCACAGATAACAGGCACACAGACGCTAGATAAAGGGAGGAGCCCAGAAGGAGTGCTCGCTCGCTCACTCACACTCTTTCCTTCTCTCTCTTTCTCTCCTCCCCTTTTTTTTCTTTCCACCCTCTCCCATAGTCTCTCTTTCTCTCCCATAGTCTCTCTCTCTCTCTCCCATAGGCTCTCTTTCTCCCATAGTCTCTCTCTGTCTCTCTATGTTTCTCTCTGTGTGTGTTTATCTGTCTCTCTGTCTTCTCCTCGGTGTGTAGCTCTCCTCTTCCTCCCATCTCCCCCAGTCTGCCAATGTTGTACCAGAGCCCAGAGCTCAATTAGCCGGTTTCCCAGGTAGCGCTGTGAAGCTCGGCCTAACTGGGGCCCTGGCATTCCCTACCGTCAACCTGCAGAGGAGCCCTCAGACGCAATTAGTGCTGCACACACACACTCACATACACACACACACACTCGCGGACCGAGCCGTCACAACACCACGAGCTAGCCGTGTTAGTGTCTCCACGCAGCCGTGGCAGAAAGGCTACATGCTTATTATTTTCAGCCTTGGGGGAACATCACTAGGTTGTGTGCGTGTGCGTGCGTTTAATGAACGCGTCAGCAGGCTATAAAGCGGGTGGGTGTCTGGTCATTCACTCCAGATTCACTCCAGCCTTATTAGAGGCGTTGATGTCCCCCCCCCTCCCCATCTCCCAGCTTTAATACTGTAACCGGAGTCAGCTGAGAAGGAGGGGAGGGAGGGAGTGGGGGAGAGGTAGAGAGCGAGAGAGAGGGCCCCCCTGCGTGTAAATGAAGCCTGTGAGAATACAATGATCCAACAGTGTGGCTAACACACACACACACACACACACCGGAGCTCAAAAATACCCCCCCCACACACACACGCACACAGAGGTTTATGTGTGACTGTCTTCACTTTGATGCACAGTTCAAAGTGGGACAACATTATTTATTCATGCCTTTGTTGTTCTTTATTTCCTCTGCCAGTCAAAAAATTCCTGGCGTTCCATTTCAGACGGATGGCGGCCAATTCAGACTCGGCGGATAGCATCTCTGACTTTAGGATAGGCGGCACACACACCACACAATCACACACAGGCCGAGAAACATATATAGCCAATATCTTCCATCTCTGGTTTGATTTGTAGGACCCTCTTGTCTCCGCAGCTTCCTGTCCTTGTGTTGCTGCCAGTTGTCTGCCGCGGGCTGACATGGTCTGTGTGTGTGTGTGTGTGTGTGCGGTTTGTAACAAGAGCTACTGATGGAGGTAGCACATCGGCCAGTGTGTGTGTGTGAGGTAGCACATCGGCCACCGTGTGTGTGTGTGTGTGTGTGTGAGGTAGCACATCGGCCACCGTGTGTGTGTGTGCCCCACGGTTGGTAACGAGCTACAGCACAGATGGAACTAGCACATCCACCACCCTCTGTGTGTGTGTACTTGCGTGTCTTATTGAACAGCCTGGTGCCTAGGCACAGACACTGCAGGGACACTGGGAGTCCAGGGTTTGGCTGTGTCATTTTTATTTTCGTCCCTCACACACACACCGCGCTCGGAGAGGCTGTTTCACCACAACGCCTCAATTAGCTGGAGGTCTCTGACCCTGTCTGTCTGACCCTGTCTGACCCTGTCTGTCTGCCCCTTGTCTGTCTGACCTGTCTGTCTGCGCGTTTGTCTGACCCTGTCTGTTTGACCCGTCTGTCTATCTGCATGTCTGTCTGACCCGTCTGTCTGTCCAGGGGCGTAGCCAGGACATTATTTCTGGGGGGGCCTGCTCTGGCCAGTCTTTTATGTGGGGTGGCACTTGATTGTCAAAAACTACTATTTTAAAAGTAACACACTGCATCACTCAGAGCAGCAGTTTTCTAACGGTATCCAGTGGTTAGCTGATAGTCTCCATTGAAGCGCTGTCAGAATGCAGGCACGTTGGTTTGTGTCTTGCGCTGTTGATGGTGGCGTGGCCCAACATGTTGAGAATATGGGGCTTGTAGCATAAGTGACAAATGCCAATATAAGACGACTTTATAAAAAAAATACAAATGCATTTATTTCGTTTTTATACCGTTTCTGTTTTTTTGTGAGGTTGGGGGGGGGGGGGGGGGGGCGGCAGGGTGGCCATCCTCTGACCAATGGTGGCCGTGGCCCCCCCTGGCCACCACGTGGCTATGACCCTGTGTCTGTCTGGTCTGTCTGTCTGGTCTGTCTGTCTAGCCCTGTGTGTCTGACCCTCTATGCGTCTGGCTAGGTAGAGAAGGGTAGGAAAGAGAGTGGCAGTGGAAGGATGAGGCAAAGAGGAGTGTGAAAGGAAGGGAGGGAAGGGAACGTGGGGTGATCAATAATTGACTGTCGTGTGTGTGTGTGTGCGCGTGGCCGTCAACAGGAAGCCCTCCAGAAGATCCGTCAGAAGAACACGATGCGCCGCGAGGTGACGGTGGAGCTCAGCAGCCAGGGATTCTGGAAGACAGGCATTCGCTCCGACGTCTGTCAGGTACCACACACACACACACACATACACACACACAAACCAAAGAAACCTTGAGTACAACTCAAGTATACGCTCACAAGCACACGCAGCGATGCACACGCGGCTGGGCGGTGAGAGACGTGGTTTTACGCCAGGCTCAATGCTCCTGGCACTCCCTAAACCTTTCACTGCAGAACAAACACGTACTAAGCAGAGCCTTATCGAAAAAGCATTACCAATCACATGAGTCACGCCAAGTGCACTGCAGCTTATACACCAAACCCTGAGAGCGCACACACACACACACACACACACACAGGGAGATGCCTGTTAGCGACTATACTCTGTCTGTACACCTGGTACCCTCATGGTCCTATCATGCATATAGCTGAGAGCCAGCCAGCCAGCTGTACAGCCAGCCAGTAAATTGGTCTAGCGTGGTGGAGTGCCCACCACGCTAAGCCCAGTCATTCCTCGGAATAGGTCATATGCCGGAAACACAGGCAGACCCTCGCTTCCTTAATTGGCTGTTTAACGAGGCCTGGGGAGTGTGAGTGTGTGTGTGTGTGTGTGTGGATACATGTCTATTTTTGCGGAGGACAGTACGAACCGTTCATTTGCGCACATACGTTTGTGTGTTCGTTCATGTGTGCGCTCGTTTGTTCTCACGCTTGCATGTGCGCGTGCGTGTTCAGAGCATCGTGTGTGTGTGTGTGTGTCCCCTGCCCCCGCCTCCCCAGGGCAGTGCAAAGGTGGTGTTGTAGGTCTGACTGGGGGTGTGTGGTGGTGCAGGCCTCATTGCTCTGACCTGCTGGCACCCCCCCCACACCCCCCCCCACCCCATCTCCCAGTAACACTAATTAAAACATGCAGCGCTGGCTGCCCCCAGACACCCTGACGAGGGGTTAATGCGTGTTCTGCCTGCCTGCCTGCCTGCCTCCCTGCCTGCCTCCCTGCCTGCCTCCCCTCCTGTGCTATTCAAGCTTGATAACACTCTGCTAACAACTATATGGACTGTGTTATTCTCTAGTTAATGCACTCTTTCTTACAAAAAAAAAGTATCTACCTGTCCTTCACTCGCTCCGAGTGCTACTGAAGCGCTCGCTCGCTCCGTCCCCCGCCCCCCCCCCTCGTTCCCTCATTCACGTCCTGGACCCCATCTCTATCCCTCTCCCTCCTTGACCTGTTTCTCTCACTCCCTTTTTCCCCTTCTCAATCGGTTTCTTTTCCTCTTTCTCTCCCTTTGTCTTTCTCCGCTGAGGCCAGAAAAGAAGCTAGATAGGTCTTTGCTACGTGCGTGCGTGTGCGCGTGTGTGTCAACATGTCGAGGTGGGCTGTGATCCTGCTGTCCGTGTCAAAGTGTGAATTTCCCATCAGTCTCATCCCCCTCTTCTCCTGTCCTCTCCCCCGGCACCGTGATTGGGTTTCTGATTATTTCATCTCCCCTCATAGCAGAGAACCACTTAATAAATAATGATTGGCTGATTGATTTTCACCATGTTCTACCTTACACCTTCCCCCTCTCTTGTCTCCCTTTCTTTCTCTGTTGCTTTTTTGTTCTCTCTCTCTACCTCCTCCCCATATCTATCTCTCTCTCTCTACCCCCTCCCAATATCTATCTCTCTCTCTCTACCCCCTCCCAATATCTATCTCTCTCTCTCTACCCCCTCCCAATATCTATCTCTCTCTCTACTTCCTCCCCATATCTATTTCTTTCCCTGAATCTCTGTCTCTCTCTGTTCCTATGCATCTGTCTCTTTCCGTGTCACTCTGTTTCCCCATGCGCATCTCTCCCTGTCTCTCTCTCCTTGCATCTCCAACTCCTTTCGTCTCTCTCTCTGTCTCTGTCTCTCTCTCTCTCTGCGTCTCTCTCTCTCTGCGTCTCTCTCTCTCTCTCTGCGTCTCTCTCTCTGCGTCTCTCTCTCTCTGCGTCTCTCTCCCTGCGTCTCTCTCTGCGTCTCTCTCTCTCTCTGCGTCTCTCTCTCTCTGCGTCCCTCTCTCTCTCCCTGCGTCTCTCCCTGCGTCTCTCCCTGCGTCCCTCCCTGCGTCTCTCTCTCTCTCTCCCTGAGCAGCATGCCATGATGTTGCCAGTCCTTACCCACCACATCCGCTACCACCAGTGCCTGATGCACCTGGACAAGCTCATCGGCTACGTCTTCAAGGAGCGCTGCCTCCTCCAGGTAAGTCTGATGCTCGACATCCCCCCTCCCCTCCCCCCCACCATGACTCCACCAGGACCAGTCACAGCCAGTGTCCACACCTCCACTTCTTACATGAAGAGAAGCGAAGCTGACACCTAACCGCTCGCTGTGCTTCTCCCTTCATCAGCGTACCATACCAGACTGGCTTCCGGTTTTTGCTCCACCAACCCAAAGTCATGGACACCCAAAAATGAACATTGTTAGGTTGTACTGGACTGTCTCCCTCCCCCCCACCCAGGGCCCCAGGGTCAGAGGCTGACAGGGCCCCAGGGTCAGAGGCTGACAGGGCCCCAGGGTCAGAGGCTGACAGGGCCCCAGGGTCAGAGGCTGACAGGGCCCCAGGGTCAGAGGCTGACAGGGCCCCAGGGTCAGAGGCTCCCAGGGCCCCAGAGTCAGAGGCTGTCAGAGGCTCCCAGGGTCAGAGGCTCCCAGGGTCAGAGGCTCCCAGGGTCAGAGGCTCCCAGGGTCAGAGGCTCCCAGGGTCAGAGGCTCCCAGGGTCAGAGGCTCCCAGGGTCAGAGGCTCCCAGGGCCCCAGGGTCAGAGGCTGACAGGGCCCCAGGGTCAGAGGCTGACAGGGCCCCAGGGTCAGAGGCTGACAGGGCGCCAGGGTCAGAGGCTGACAGGGCCCCAGGGTCAGAGGCTGACAGGGCCCCGGGGTCAGACATCCACAGCTTCTGCCCTCAAGGCTGCCTGGAATGAAAAGCGAAAGCTGTCACACTGACAGACCTTGGATAGGATGGAGCTTCACTCAAATTGTTTGCCGCTCGCTCGCTCGGTCCACAAACATTGGTCGCAGCTTTTGCTAATTCACGCTTGTTAAAAAGAAAAGTACAACTTTGCTCTGGTGTGTGTGTGTGTGTGTAAGTGCTTGGTTCTAGGAGCTTGAGAAAGATTATGTCTGTGTGAGCCCTTTTTAAAGCATGTGTACGTAGGCAGGGCGGCGTGTGATCCTGAGTGACGGCCGTCGCCTTTTGTGACCAGATGATGACCTGTCATTATTAGTGCTCAAGCGAAAGCGGCATGACCCCCCCTGTAAAGCCTCCCCCCTTCCCAGATGACAGGCGACAGCCGTGTCGCGGGGGCGTCCTCCGTTTGAGTTATTGACCGCGCCGCCGTGGAGCTCCCCCCTCAGAGCTGGCGTTTCAGATTAGGAAAAAAGACGAAAATAAAGACGCGTTTGATCCACAAGGCGTCCGCCGGGACCACGCCACGGTGTGTGTCGTGTTTAATTTGAGCCACAGAGGCGTCAGTGTTCAGACTGTGTGTGTGCCTGTGTGTGTGTGTGTGTGTGTCGAGTCAGTGGGCTGCGCAGGAAAGATGTTGGACAGCTGGTTTATTTTATTTTTTTCACAGCTCTGAGAAGGACCAGACATCGGTCACACGTCACCCTCTCGACACATGAGGTGCGCTTATTTCAGCTCTCCCAGGCCATGGAAACCGAGGGAACAGTCCCGAAAGAGACGCCTGCCATTCAAACCAAGCGCATCTCCATGCGTATCTCCTCCAAACTGTTTCCCAGCCCTTCTGAACGTCTGCCAGCCCGGTCCAGTGTCTGTCCGTCCACCGAGAGCCAAACCTCGGAGGCGGCAGCACCTCTACCTCCTTTCCTTCTCTCTACCCTCCACCCCCCTTCTTAACCATCCCCCCCCCCTTCCATCATCTCACCACCCCTCCTCCTATCCCTTTATCACCTCACCACACCTCCTTAACCATCCCCTCCACCCCTCCTCCTATCCCTTTATCACCTCACCACACCTCCTTAACCATCCCCTCCACCCCTCCTCCTATCCCTTTATCACCTCACCACGCCTCCTTAACCATCCCATCACCACACCACCTTTCATCCCTCCATCCCCTCCCCTCCTCCATTGACCCATGTTGACAGAACCGGAGATGGCCCAGCGGGGTTTAAGAATTCAGCTGTGCCACGGCACCGCTCCGTCTGATCCTGCCTGCGTGCGTGTCTGCCTCTGGGTGTGTCCCTGTGCACGGCCGAACACGTGTAGGTTTACGTTTTTAAGAAAAGTCCTTTTTTGAATTGGAGCGGTCATCAAAGAGCGAAGACTTGACAGCCGAACATCCCAAGTGGTTTGATCTCTCAGATTTGATGGTGAAGCACTCCAGAACCCCCCCCACCCCTTCACCCCCAACGGAAATCTGAAAAACACTGCGGCAACTCAAATGAGACACACAGCTGTGTCTTAACTCTGAAAACTGTTCTGTGATCATGTTTACCCTGGTTAAAACACACACACACACACACACACACACACACACACACACACACACACACACACACACATATATATATATATATATATATATATATATATATATATATATATATATATATATATATATATATATATATATATATATATACATACATACAAGCACACATACAGCCAGAGGCTGTTGAGCAGAGCGGCAGAAGATTGATCATTAAGTCCAAATCCCTCATACTTCACGCACTCATAATATTGACGGCTAAGGTTAGAAAAAGCCAATCCGCTCCTTAAGCTCCCTAGCTTCAGCTGAAACATTCTCTTCCTTGTGTTGAACAGCCTCACATCACTGCAGCATGCTCAGGACCATCTTTTTAAGGGACCCTCAAGATGCCAAGTGTGCTGTTTTGGAACCAACATGGGCAGAGGCAACGTGCTGAACCTAACCTAGCAACAACAAGGCTTCTGTCCTCTTTATTTGACTTTAAATTAGTTTCCCCTTTCAACGCTACAAACCCCGCAAGGCATCTCCGGTGATGATAAATATTGAAACCTTTCTGTTAACATTTTACATATATCTCATTGGAGCTTGAAATTGATTTGAAGTTGAGCTGCAGGAAGACAAGCATTTCTGAACAGCGAGCCCAGCGGAGAGAGGATTTGATATATCATATATATTTTTTGCTGAGAACCGTCTGCTAATGTAAGATTGATAAAGGCTTGACATGTCCTACTGAACAGTATCTCTGCTTCTTCCTGAGCCAGCCCAGTTTGGTTCAAAACCAACTTTTTTGAGGGGAAACCATTTTGTCGAAATTACGGGGGGAAAAAAGAAAAGCGCTCTGAGACAAACTTGTTGATCTTCTGTGGGCTCTCTGAGGTGCTCATTCTAAAGTCTACTTGTATGCTGTGGCTGCTTTGACAGGAGTTATATTTAATCAATTAGCAGAAGCTCTTATCCAGAGCGACTTACAGTAAGTACAGGGACATTCCCCCCGAGGCAAGTAGGGTGAAGTGCCTTGCCCAAGGACACAGTCATTTGGCACAGCCGGGAATCGAACCAACAACCTTCTGATTAATAGCCCGACTCCCTAACCGAGAGTTAAAGGCAAATATCCACATTTGGAATCATTTGGCCACATAGCTGGTGTTTTTGTTGTGTTTAAGCACGCTGTCTCTCTGTCTCTCTCTCAGCTGGCCATGACCCATCCCAGCCACCACCTCAACTTTGGCATGAACCCAGACCACGCCCGCAACTCCCTGTCCAACTGTGGCATCCGCCAGCCCAAGTACGGCGACAGGAAGGTCCACCACATGTACATGAGAAAGAAGGGTGGGTACACCTGTGTTGGTCCGGCCTGAATCACTCCAGAATCACTTCACAATTGTTTGACGTGTCCGTAACGACCTCCGCCCTGTCTACTGTCGGCCAGGAATCAACACTCTGATCAACATCATGTCCCGGCTGGGCCAGGAAGACCCCTCCCCCTCCAGGTGGGTCACGTGGACGGCATGGCTGGGGCGTCATGGCTGGGGCGTCATGGCTGGGGCGTCATGGCTGGGGCGTCATGGCTGGGGCGTCATGGCTGGGGCGTCATGGCTGGGGCGTCATGGCTGGGGCGGAATGTCTGGGACGGCATGTCTGGGGCGTCAGGGCTGGGACGTCAGGGCTGGGACGTCAGGGCTGGGACGGCATGTCTGGGAAATGAAAATTCTGTTTGTGTGTGTGAGAAAGATGGAAAACCTGAAATGCTAGTTTGTGTGTGTGTGTGTGAAATAAAGAACCTAAGATGCTTGTTTGTGTTTGTGTGTGTGTGTGTGTGTGTGTGTGAGTGAGAAAGATGGAGAACCTGAGATTCGTGTGTGTGTGCGTGTTTCTATGCATGCATCCGTGTCTGCTGTACTTGGAGAGGTTAACCCCCTCCCGTCTCCCCCGTCTCCAGGATCAATCACAACGAGAGGTTGGAGTTCCTAGGCGACGCCGTCGTCGAGTTCCTCACCAGGTGAGTTTGCGGTGGGCGGGTGAAAACCTCCTGACAGAGACCAGCGCTAATTAAACCCCAACACGACACCGGCTCTCTTTCTCATCTCTCACCCCGCCTCATTCACGATGCTGCGATTGGATTGGGATGTAGTCATCCAACCCCCCCCTCCCACCCCACCCCAAACCTGAGCCAGCTTAAGCATACCTTTTAAAAGGGCTGAAATTCTCCATGACAACTGTGCAATTAGCTGTCTGGGTTGCTGACTGTATTATTGACTCCCAGGTGAGAGCGGGCAGCCTGGCCCACCACTTAGCTTGGCACAGCCCTAATTACGTTCAGCTATTATTACTCACTCACTCTCTCACACACACACACACATTTGCACGCTTGCACTAGTACCCTCCCACTTCTCTTATGAAAGAAGAGAAAAATTGCCTGTGGCCAACAAAAGACACACAGTGTGTGCGTGTGTATGTATACACACACTGTGTGTGTGTGTGTGTGTGTGTGTATGTATACATACACACACATGCATTCTCAGGACATCACCCCCCCCCCCCCCCCTCCTCTTCCCAGTCTCTAATGAAGCATATCGTCTTTTGGTGGGAGAGATCCCTTGTTTTTGTTTTGTTTTTCCCTCCTCTCCATCACATTGCTGTTTGGGTGTGCTTGCTAACCATTTCCTTTGGCAGTATTCAACATACAGGGTTGATATGGAGAACGAGACTCTGACAGGGGTTGAGAAACAGCTGGAATAAGACTAGATTCCTTTCCATCTCCACCGGGCAGGAAAAGGAGGGGGGAGAGGGAGAACAGGAGGGAAGAGAGAAGCAAGGCATTTAAGAGTGGTTTCTCCAGACCCGGGGCAGTATGGCTCCTCCTCGCCTTGCCTCGGAACTCCTCTGATATGTTTGCCCTCGACAGGGGACCAGTGCGCGCCTTCCTTCTCAACTCTGCGACCGTGAATTATTCAGTCCCTCCTCCCCCACCCCGCCGTTGATTTCTCAGGTACAGCCAATTTCTGTCGAGGAAGCATCCACTAGCCCCCGCTCTGTCTAGAGGGCGACGCAGAAGAACATGTTAGTGGAACTGAACAAGCTGGGTAAGAAGTATAATTAATTGAGAATGGGGAAAGATAAGAGGGGAAGAAAAAGAGCCAGGCCAGCTGAAGACTGCTCCGTGCTCCGTGCTGTAGTGGGAGATGGGAGATCTCCCTCCCTCCCTCCGTTTTTTTTTTTTTTTTTTCTTCAACCTTTTCAAGACGCTCGTTACGTAGCTCTACGTTAGGACATTATGGAACACACTGGCCAAGGACTCTTTTTATTTCCTCTCTTGTTCTCTCTCTTTCACACCTATGAAGAAAGTGTTTTGTCCGTCTCTTCATAAACGGAGTGACTAAGTTCAGTTAAGTTCTGGATTTTAATACGTATTTATCAATCTGCAGATTGGGAGAGATGGTCCTCTCAGCTCAGAAAGCCGGAGGACCATCTTTTATAGGGCACAAGAATGTAAACATAGATTGTGACAGTCAGGCAGTAATTACGTTTCACCAGTCTCAGAGAAAGAGATTCACTGCTCCCAACACACGACAACTCTCAGACTAGAGAGTTCATAGTTGGAGCTCTCCTTGTAGTCATGACAAGGACCGTTTAGCCAGTACTTTCTCCTGACCCCGAACATCTATTAACCCTGACACATAGACACAATCTACTCTTATTAATAGCAAGCTTACATGAGAACGTACTAACTAGTATCCAATGACTAGTTCTATTGATTAGTGAATAATGTAAGCACACCGGAAATCCCAATTTCTTCCACACACCTCACTCCATACTCAGCCTTGGCCAGCCCTCGCCTACTCCCTCCACTGTTCACACAAGGTCGCCTCGCCCCCACACATTCCAGACTGACAGGCTGACAATGAGAAGGATTCACACAAACATGAAACCCAGTGTATTGAAATAATACTCCATCGGCCTCGATCTATTGGGGGCATTCGAGTTTGTTTGTCGGACACAAAAAAATGATTTCCATGGTTGCTCTGTGACAAATTCACAAATCCAGAGGGTGTGCAGTCTCCGTTGCATGCCATCTCGTCTCTGACACGCCATTTTGTCTGAACTACAGATGTGCCAAGACAAATTATCTTCATTTTGATAAATATTATGTATTTATTCAGAATGTGTTGTTAAGGAGGTAAGTTAGCGGTGCTTTGACAAATTGACTTTTTTTGTGCTAGTTGGGAACAAAATAATTTTAAAAAAGAACACCACCTGCTATCTCATTTGGCATTGATTAGAAATTGCAAAAATAAATGGCTGGTTTTGATATGAAAATCTAATGACACGCTGGAGCTTTCGGGAGGCTGAGATGCGTTGTAATGAAATGGAAGCCAGTTGCCCACGACACAGCTGTGCGATCACTGGACCACAGACAGCCACTTGAGATGAGGTGTTTCCCATTGTGCTTTCTCCATATACGGGCGACCATTTTGGATTTGGACAGATGGAGAGCAAGAGTATGATAATATATTAATGATTTCTGTGTCTTGGATAGTAATTAAGTAACAATAAAGAATGCGTACCTAAAAGTTTTTCTGTGTGTAAGGTTCTTGGCATTATAGCTGCAACATCTTCTTCTTCTTATTATTATTATTATATTGTGAAATATTAAAAGAACTGAGGACAAAACTGTCCCATATTACATTTTTGGGACACATCACAAAGTTCTTCCTGTGTTTGTCCCTCCATGGGTGGCCATTTTTAATCCAGCCTGTTTGTATCCCCAGTGTCCACCTATACTACCTGTTTCCCAGTCTTGAGGAGGGCGGCCTGGCCACCTACCGAACAGCCATCGTCCAGAACCAGCACCTTGCCATGCTAGCTAAGGTGAGGCCCCCTCCCATATGCTATCAGATCTGAAGAAAGTACCTGGAAAACAGACTTGTATCTTCTGGTCTCTTTAGCCTTTCATAGCTTTTCTGTGAGGGCACTGGAAATCCCCTCACCCCCTCATACCCCTTCATCCCTCCTTCTTTCCCTCTCCAGGTTTATAATTGGAGTTAAAAGGTTGTTGTTCCAAGGGGTGTGGAGGGGTACATTTGACTTAAACATACACCAAGCTTCCCTACAGGCTTGCTCCCTCTCCCTCTCTCTCCTCCCCTCCTTGGCAGTGGCTTGTAGCCACACTGGTGTGAGTCGACAACACCCACTCCAATAATCTGCCGCGAAACAGACAGATGCCACTGTGCACGTACCACGTTAGCCAAGAGTTTGTGCTCGTTTCATTATTATCTGGATTTTCTTTTCGCTGCTCGTGGAAAGGGAACGGGGTTCGGTGTTGCCTGCTTGCCGTGTTGCCTGCTGTGGCGCACCTTGTAAGTGTGTCTGCTGGAGGGGGCTTGCAATTATCTAGAGAGAGGGAAAAAAACATCCCCGGCGTAAGCCTCTACTTCACTCGGAAGACTTTAGAAGTCGAAGGAGTTCCCTGTAGCGGTGTTTGTTACAACGGTGCCTATAATGTGTGTGCGTGTGTGCCATAGAGGGTGGGAGACTACCGCCCTGCAATGTCAGACTAATTAGTTGGCACTCTAATTTTATTAGCCAAGGATGGACTGTTGTCCTATTTCTACCACTCCAATTACAAATGCTTGGTGCGGTGCCTCCAAGTGTCCGCAGAACATCCTAGAAGGACTGCACAAACAGACCTGATGATCCGACGACCTCTAAACCTACCGGGTCATGGGTCACCACCAAGTCTACTTTGAACTGAATTGAACGAGCAGCATATTTCTCGATGTAGTGGCCTAAGTAGGGTGAAAACGTACTGGGTCGTTTGATGGTGAGAGGGAGAGGTGTTTTTTCCTGTCTTCCCAGACCGAGTGAAGGTCAGTTGCTGTGATCCAACGCAATCGTTTTATATGGGATTATCTCAGACTCCCAACTGCCCGTGTGGGGGTCGGCGTGTGTGTGAAAGTTGTACATCTGTGTTTGCACACGGGTAAAAGTGTGTGTGTCTAGCCGGATCCAGCTTGTGGTGACAGGTTGCAGAGAGGAGCAGCTGGATGGCACACCGGCCCCCCCCGTGAGCTCTGAGACCTCTCTGCCCGTTCTCTGGACAGAGCTGTCGGGCTGGCCCACTGTCACTGGACGCTGGCCCACTGACTGTGGACACTGTGTCTGTGTGTGTGTCTGTCTGTGTTGGCACTTGTTCCTCAGACCGGTTCACTCGAAGATGAATGCTAATCCCTTAACCTAAGACTATTTGTTCAGTCGGATCTAAAACGAGAGGATCTCCTCGAGGTCCCGTTTCAGTCCCACTCTCCGTGTGTGTGAGGGCCCAGCAGTGCCACGCCCCGCCCGCTCTCTCTCACTCACTGTTGTGCTTGACGTCCACAGAAGCTGGAGCTGGACCGCTTCATGCTGTACGCCCACGGGCCGGACCTGTGCAGGGAGTCGGACCTGCGCCACGCCATGGCCAACTGCTTCGAGGCCCTCATAGGTGAGACCCCCCCCCACCCCTCATCGGGGATGACATTTTAAGACGTAAACATGAACTAAAATGGAGGAACTCCGTAAGTGACCACCATTGTCACCTGCAGTTAGTACCAGCATGCCGACGCACAAATGACGCAGTGGGGGTTCGTCACTTGTCACACGCTCGTGATGCACGAGGTGGCGATGGATGATGATGTTGATGACGTTTGTGTATTTTTGGATGGTGTTGGCCGTGTGTACCTGCACCGCGTTCTGAGCGAGGGCTTTTGACAGGTGACGTGTACGAGTGACAGGCCCGCGCCGTCCTCTTCCCCATGCACCCCACCGCCAGCGACGCCCACGCACGGCCGGGCGCCGAGCCAGCCTGGGGGGGGATCGTATTGGTCACTGTGTTCTGTGTAATTGTGCCAATTGTGCTACACTTCCCTAAGTGACCTACATGTGCTTTGAATACAGAGTTGTATTCAGGTCAGTGTGTGTGTGTGTGTGTGTTTAACTGTGTAAATAGCCTCAGTGCAACTCCCATTAGGGACGCGACACATTAAGCAGCTTTATTGATCTCTAGAGATGGGCTGTGACCTCTGGCTGGACAGCTAGTCCCTGGAGCATCTCTCTCTCTGCCCACACACACACAAACATGCTCACACACTCTCTCTCTCTATCCATTCATCTCACTCGGTGTTTGCTTGAGTACATTGGAGCCTGTGCAGTGATTAGGACCCCCTGCCCTGGCAACAAACACACACACACAAACACACACAAACACACTCTAATCTCTCTGCAGGCACGGTCTCCATCGCTCTCTCTCCTAGGCCCCATGGGTAGCGCTAAGCTAAGCCGTGGCCCTGTACAGCTGCAGAGTCTGCAGCTTTCTCCGTCTTATCACCATCTTGATTGAACCAATTCAGACGCTCCTTCACTCCCCTGATGGGAGATAGAGAAGAGGGGGGTGGCTTTGAACAGATCCCTGTCCCGCTCTTTTTTTCTTAAAAAAAAGTATACAGAGGTGGAAAAGAGACAAGAGTGAGAAAGTGCTGACTGGCATGGTCGGGCCCCCCCCGCTGGGTCCTGGGGCCTCGTACTTGTTACCGGTTCATTATCGTCAGAGACGGCATCCTAATCTATTCTGTCCCGTGGCTGTCGCTGCCTCATCACCGGGCGCAACCGAGCAAGGCAACTGCCACCAGACGACTCGTACCCTGTACCCTTCTCTCATCTCTCTCGTTAAACCCCCCCCCCCCCCTCAGCTCTTCCTCCTCGCTCTGTCTCTCTCTCACTCTCTCTCTCGCTCTCTCTCCCCAGTCTCTTTCCAGTCCATCTCGAGGATTTCAATTTCAGAACAAAAGTGAATAAACAGGCGTGGTGCTCCAAAAAGGAGTCTGTGAAAACTGCTGTCAGTAGACAGCCTCCCCCCCCAAGCAACGGTTTTGGATCAGTAGCTCAAAATAGGCCCCCCACCAACACACCCACACACACACATACAGACATTCGAGCACGCGAAAACCGCTTACGTTGAAATTGCTTGTCTTGATGTTTCACTTCTTCTCTGACACGTTTTGTCATTTCAGTTTTTTGGCTCGGAGCGCTCCTTGAAGATCCCCTTGTCTTACTGTGTGCACCCCCCCCCCCCCCATCCTCTCTTTGGTTTCTCTCACTCTGCGTCTCTCCTGTTTCTCCCTCTCTCTTTCTTCCTTTCCATCTCTCTTCCTCCCCCTCTTTCCTCCATCGCACTCGTTCCCAGTGTGATGTATAGTTTGGGTGTTCGGAGGTGAAAGGCATGTCATGCAGATGAGGCATCATCCTGTCACATGTTCACTCTTGTTCCCCTCTCTCCCTCCTGATCTCTCCCTCTCCTCTCTCCCCTTTTGGAGCTTTCACTCTCTCAAGAAGACCTCTGATGGGATGGGGGAGGCATGTCGCCTGTCATTTTCTACACGCACACAGAACCTTCCCCCTAAAACAGACATTGCAAAAGGTCTTACAGATTCTCTGACATCTCTGGCACACACACGGTGACATCCGACAGAGAAAAGTCCTTTTCCTCCCTCTTCAGAGTTGTCATAACATTTTCCAGACGTATTATTTCAGAATCAGAATCAGGTTTATTCGCCATGTATGTTATACAAACACGGAATTTACTGTGGCAGGGAGGTGCAAAACACTAAACATATACAGATCTTAAATTAAGTAAAAGTACAAACGTGTAACTATTTCTAATAACTAAACAATCTAAGAATACAACAATTTAAATATAAAATAAAATATATGTAAAAATAAGAATAGAATGAGCAGCGTGAATGGTCAACATAGTGCAATCGGATACTGAGATAAAGTGGCTTATGCATACTGAATTGCCAGTAGATGGACTTATAATAGTCAAATAAGTGAATGAATGTCAATGGGAGTCCTTGGCCTTGTTGAAGAGGCCAGTAGCAGATGGAAAGAAACTGTTCGTATGGCGTGAGGTTTTGGTCCTAATGGACCGCAGCCTTCTGCCAGAGGGGAGTAGCTGGAACAGGGAGTGACCAGGGTGGGAGGGGTCGGCCACAATCTTCCTCGCACGCCTCAGGGTCCTCGAGGTGTGCAGGTCCTCGAGGGTAGGCAGATTGCAGCCGATCAACTTCTCAGCAGTGAGGATGATACGCTGCAGTCTGCTCTTGTCCTTGGCAGTGGCAGCAGCGTACCAGATGGTGATGGAAGAGGTGAGGATGGACTCAATGATGGCTGTGTAGAAGTGCACCATCATTGTCTTTGGCAGGTTGAATTTCTTCAGGTGCCGTAGGAAGTACATCCTCTGTTGTGCTTTTTTGGTGAGGGAGCTGATGTTCAGTTCCCACTTGAGGTCCTGGGAGAGGATTGTGCCCAGGAAGCGGAAGGACTCCACAGTGTTGACTGGGGAGTCACACAGGGTGATGGGGGTGAGTGGGGCTGTATTCTTCCTGAAGTCCACAACCATCTCCACTGTCTTAAGAGCATTGAGCTCTAAGTTGTTCTGGTTACACCAGGTC
The DNA here is from genome assembly GCF_038355195.1 of Osmerus mordax. Classification (NCBI taxonomy): domain Eukaryota; kingdom Metazoa; phylum Chordata; class Actinopteri; order Osmeriformes; family Osmeridae; genus Osmerus; species Osmerus mordax. The sequence goes on from NC_090064.1 coordinate 9,862,832, forward strand.
ACCAGGCTGTCAGCTTCCCACCTATAGTCAGACTCATCCCCTGTCAGAGATGAGCCCAATGAGGGTGGTGCCTGTGATCCATCTGCAGGTGGAGTCAGGCACGTTCAGCTGGGAGAGCTTGTCCTGAAGCAGGGCAGGGATGATGATGTTGAAGGCAGAGCTGAAGTCCACAAACAGGATCCTGGCATAGGATGCTGGGGAGTCCAGGTGCTGTAGGGTGAAGTGGAGGGCCATGTTAACGGCGTCATCCACAGATCTGTTGGCTCTGTAGGCAAACTGCAGGGGGTCCAGTAGAGGGTCTGTGATGGATTTAAGCTGTGCCAGCACCAGGCGCTCGAAAGACTTCATTACCACAGAGGTCAGGGCGACGGGTCTGTAGTCATTGAGTCCTGTTGGCCTTGGCTTTTTGGGCACAGGGATGATGGTGGAGGACTTGAGACAGGCTGGCACATGGCATGTCTCCAGGGAGGTGTTAAAGATGTAGGTGAACACCGGAGACAGCTGGTCAGCGCAGTGCTTGAGGGTGGCAGGAGAGACAGAGTCTGGCCCAGCTGCTTTGCGGGGGTCCTGCCTCTTGAAAAGTCTGTTAACTTCACCCTCCTGAATGGAGAGAGTTGTCACTGTAGAGGGGGTGAGGGAGGAGGCCTCGTAGGTGGGAAGGGGTAGTTCAGGACAGTCCAATTGTCTTTCAAATCTACAGTAGAACTCATTCAGGTCGTTGGCCAGGCGGGAGTCGTTAGTGGAGTGGGGGGCTCTGGGCTTGTAGTTGGTAATCTGCCTCTCCAGACAGAAGCAGAGTCGTTAGCAGAGAGGGAGTCAGGTGGCTGAGCGGTGAGAGAATCGGGCTAGTAATCCGAAGGTTGCCAGTTCGATTCCCGGTCATGCCAACTGACGCTGTGTCCTTGGGCAAGACACTTCACCCTACTTGCCTCGGGGGAATGTCCCTGTACTTACTGTAAGTCGCTCTGGATAAGAGCGTCTGCTAAATGACTAAATGTAAATGTAAATGTAGAACTGACGCTTCAGTCTCTCTGAGTACAGTCGTTTAGCCTCTCTCACCGCCTTGCTTAACCTGTTCTTCGACTCCTTGAATCTGTCTCTATCCCCACTCCGAAATGCTTCCTCCTTCTCTGACCTCAACCTTCTGAGCTCTGCTGAGAACCAGGGCTTGTCGTTGTTGAAGTTCACCCTGGTGCGTGTTGGAATACAGCAGTCCTCACAGAAGCTGATGTATGATGTCACAGCCTCTGTGAGTTCATCCAGACTATTGGTAGCAGTCGTGAACATATCCCAGTCAGTACAGTCCAAGCACGCCCGCAGATCCTCCATAGCCTCACTGGTCCACTGTTTTGATGTCCTCACAACAGGTTTACAGAGCTTTAATTTCTGCCTGTATGGAGGAATCAGATGGACCTTGGCATGGTCAGTGACCCAGTGCTGCACGAGGGATGGCGTGGTAGGCTCTACTGACTGTAGTGTAGCAGTGATCCAGAGTGTTCTCTTCTCTGGTTGGGCATTTGATGAATTGTCTGTATTTAGGGAGTTCGTGGCTGAGATTACCTTTGTTAAAGTCGCCGAGTACGATAACAAGGGAATCCGGGTTTGCTCGCTCCACACTCAGAATCTGGTCGGCGAGCATGCGTTGGACCTCTTTAACCTGTGGACCCGGTGCCACGTAAACGCCGACGCAAATTCTCGTGGCGAGTAAAAAGGTTTACAGTTTATAAAAAATGATTCCAGATCCGGAGAAAAATGTTGCAGAATCACTGTCACATCTACACACCAGCCACTTTTGATGTAGAAACAAATACCACCGTCTTTGGTTTTGCCGGAGAGTGCAGTGTCCCGGTCAGCTCTCACGAGTTGAAAGCCTGCCAGATGTAATGCAGTGTCCGGGATCAAATCGCACAGCCATGTCTCCGTGAAGCACAAAACCGAATATGAAAGAAAGTCTCTGTTTTTCACCATCAGTAGCTGAAGTTCGTCCATTTTATTGCACAGTGAACGTACGTTGGAGAGGAAAAAACTTGGAAGCACTGTTCGGATTCCACGTCTGCGAAGCCGAACTAGCGCTCCCGCTCGCTTTCCCCTTCTTCTGCGTTTCACTGCATGAGCAAAGCCTAGCCACTCTCAACCGGCTATAATTCCCACTAAATCTGCCGCTGGAAGCAGAAAAGTGGGAAACAAATCCACAGGAGTTGTAGTCCTGTGGACTTCCTTCTCTGATCTCTCCACCTGCACCTCTCTGTTCAGAGAATGCTGATTCTCTCTTCCGGCACTGGTTTAGGGAGAAGAAAAAGAAGGCGGCAATCTTGAAAGGCAGATGTGTTTTTGAAAGCTGGAGGAGATAGCGGCAAAGGGTCGCTTTGCATGTATTGTGACCTCCCGCTTTTTGTTTGCGCGCCGCGGTGACCGTTGAACCCCTCGCCGTGTTGGAAATGGCAGATAATCCCCTACTTTGCATGGGCCGAGCCTCCTCCTCCGCCTGACGAACGGAGTGTGTCTATTTCCTCACCCTGAGGCAGGGCTGCTCTATGGCACCGGAGTAAGAGAGGGAGAGCAAAGGAGAGAGGGAGAGCATGGGAAAAATGGAGCGAGAGCGAGATGGAAGGCGGGAGAGAGGAAGGGGAGGAAAAGTGCGAGACACAAGCGAAGGCATCTGCAATGCAAATGGGGCCCCACAACCCTGAATTATTCAAAGTGTTGAATGGAAATCTAGCTTTTCTGATCCGCTCGTCATTAACTTCTTGCCAGAGCGGGCCATTCTCATTTGGGCACTTTTGGCCCTGGTCGCCTTTACATTCTTCTTCTTCATCTCTTTATCCCTATCTCACCTCACCTCTCCATCTTTTGAAACGGCTTTCTCCCCTTGGCCTGCTCCTACCATCCTCCCCCCTCTTTCTTGCTCAATCCCCTCGCCTCTTCTCCCTCCCTTCCTCAGACACTCCCCTCTTCTTCCTCTACCCCCCCAGTCTCTCTTCTCTCTTACACTAAGCCACCCCGCTTCCCCTCTCTATTGAACTGCTCCAAAACAAGAGGAAAGAATTGACAAGAAAGGGCCCCCACTCTGTTTGATGGCCCCCATTTTCTTATACAGTTGATATGTGGGGTGTACTGTGCCTGCCAGCAAGTACACAGATGGGGCATTTTGGTGAGGGCTCCTTCTAAACTCTTCCTATTGAAAGCGTAGAGAATGGAGAGAGACGAAGACAGAAGGATCATCTCTCTCTAACTCACTGTACATCAGATCCGTACACACAATGCAGCCGGTGTATTCACAGAGCAAGTGCTGCTCCTTTTAATTGCTGCCGGGAGAAGGGGGGGAACAACCAAAAAGGACCCCAAAAAATGTGCCTTTTGTTGGAATCCTCTTTTACTTCTCCCGCTTGTTCTCTTCTTCTCCTCCAAACCCTGCTCTTTGTGTACAGTGAGATGTTCTGATAGTGGAACGCAATCAGGCAGCTCTTGTGCCATGGCGTTGTTCCTTTCACGTCCCACGGTTTGCCGTTTATTTCACCATTTAACATCTGCGCTGGCCATTTCCTGCTGAGAGCTCCTTGCTATGCTACGTGATGGATTAAAGCCTGAGCGTTTTTGAATTATTCATTTGGGATTATTAATGCGACTGTCAGATATTGCCTGGACCCCTTTTTTAAAACTCTCATTCACTGGAAAGCCGTGTGTATGGTGGAAAACTCTTCCCTAATGATAACACTTAGCATGCTTTCTTCACAGTCCCAGGCCATTAGCAGTACAATGTGATTGGCCATGCAGTCTGTTTTTGACTCACTGACTCACCCATTCGTATCTAGGTCACATTCATATTTCAAAGGCATTATTTGAATTATTTGATTTGTGCCATGTTTTGTCTCAAGCATAATGAAAGGGCCAGCTCTGGACTATACCAGAGGGCCAGCTCTGGACTATACCAGAGGGCCAGCTCTGAACTACCATAGAGGTGTATCTGGGCCACCACTGGACCCATCAAGTTCCACTGAGTTGGCCAGTTGAGTCGAAACGTGAATATTTAACCACTGACTGAGGTATCTGGGGTCTGCACTGGGAGCTGTACACACTATAATGCTCTGACAGGCTGGCTGGTCAGGCTTCTGTCGACTGCGAAGCCTGGCGAGCATGCTTCTGGAAGCCTGGCCAGCATGCTTCTGGAAGCCTGGCCAGCATGCTTCTGGAAGCCTGGCCAGCATGCTTCTGGAAGCCTGGCCAGCATGTTTCTGGAAGCCTGGCCAGCATGCTTCTGGAAGCCTGGCCAGCATGCTTCTGGAAGCCTGGCCAGCATGCTTCTGGAAGCCTGGCCAGCATGCTTCTGGAAGCCTGGCCAGCATGCTTCTGGAAGCCTGGCCAGCATGCTTCTGGAAGCCTGGCCAGCATGCTTCTGGAAGCCTGGCCAGCATGCTTCTGGAAGCCTGGCCAGCATGCTTCTGGAAGCCTGGCCAGCATGCTTCTGGAAGCCTGGCCAGCATGCTTCTGGAAGCCTGGCCAGCATGCTTCTGGAAGCCTGGCCAGCATGCTTCTGGAAGCCTGGCCAGCATGCTTCTGGAAGCCTGGCCAGCATGCTTTGTCAAATGACGGCGAAGTGTTTTTGTGAGATTGAGCGAACTGCTGGGAGCCATTCTCTTGCACTTTCTCGCTTCTCTTTTCTTTTTTTTCTTCTTTTTTCCCTCTGCGGATGGACAGCCTCCCTGTCAGAACCCTACCTGTCAGAACTAGAATGAAGTGAGCATCTCGGTTTCTTCATCCAGCCGTTTCGTTGATTGACACCAAAGGTGTGTTACTTTGAGATTTTTGTAATACCTCTTACCTACTACTCCCTTGAGGATTCTCTCCACCGTCCTCCCACCTCCTTCTCCTCTTTCTTCCCAGGAAAGGGAAGAAAAAAAAAAGTTGGAAAAATCCAATATAAAGTGAAACTCTTGTAGTTCAAACTTCTTTCTGGGACTTTTGGAATCTTGACGCATCATCAAAACCTCAAGAACCCACAAGGATCTGTTCTGCTTTAGCATCCAAGGCCGTGGTCAAACCACAGATCTCGGTTCCAGATCTTTAGGGCTGGAGATCCTGTAGCCTTCTGAGGAGCTGCTTGCTTGTCTCTGTGCACCCTGTGGTGGAGCCCCCCTGAGCACGATGCTGAGATTTGCAGAGGTCCCACCCTCAGGTACAGCTGACAAGCTGAGAGTAGATAAGGGGTTGTGTGCATGCTTTAGTCCGTGTGTTGCATGTGTGGCGGTGCTTGTCATTGTGTGTGGGTGGGTGTGTGTACTGTATGTTTGTCTGTGTTTGCATACCCTCTGTGGTGTGTGTGTGTGTGTGTGTGTGTGTGTGTGTGTGTAGGGGTGTTCCCTGCCATCTGAGAACCGTTTCCTCTCCAGATGATGTATCCCCATGTCAGGTTTAGATGTGGTCTATAAAAACCGGTGGGATCGTTAAGGCCGTGTGCCAAGCCTTGCCCACATCTAAACATCAAAAAAGTTTGCGCCCATAAAATGAATGTCAATAAAAAACAAAATGTATTGTATGTGCCAAGTTGTTACTGCCATTTAAATTGAACGAGCCTCCCTAAATGTGATATGGATTGAAGTTACATTCAGGTTAAGAGATTTTCTCTGACATTAATGTTAATAAAACAACAATGACATTATGAGTGGGTTAGAAGCATGAGAATCATGTGGTTGGTATCATTATCTTTCACTTTCAAATGTAGCTTTGGTTCACCTGCTCGACATGCCGTTTGAGGGATGGAGTGAGATTTAGAGGGAGGGAGACAGAAAGAAAGTAAGGGAGGAAGACTTGGGGAAGTCAATTGTCTGACTATTATGTTTGTGCGCTGTGTCGGAGTGTGTGCATGTGTTTGTGAATGCGTGTGTGTGTGTGGCAGTCATGATTTCATGATCTCATTTTATGTGACCTTGATTTTCTCCACACACACACACCCACACACACAAAGTAGCTCTGTCACAGTGGTGTGGCTGCATAACCCTGAGGTCATTTTACCATAAAACAGCAATACAAATGCACTCTAACTTTTAATAAAGCAATTATAACTCATTCCCGAATTCAATTAAAACCATGTTTCCGCTAGAAGAGGAGTCGATTGCTTGAGGTCTCCCCCGCCCCTCCCTGATCCCTGAGTCCGGGCTTGCTCTCATCACTTACATGTTTTTCGTGTGAAGGGAACAGGGACGTGTTCGGGAAGTGCTTGTGTGTCCTAGTGTGCTTGTTCAGCCTTTTGAATACACAGTGTCTATGTGACCTGACCTCCACACACCACCCCCACACACACACACACACACACACACACACACACACACACGCCTGGCTGACTGACTCTGGCTGACCCTGTGCCCCTCTGTGTGTGCAGGTGCAGTGTACCTGGAGGGGGGGCTGGAGGAGGCCAAGCTCCTCTTCGGAAGGCTGCTGTTCAACGGCGAGGTAACTCCAGACAAAGTATCAAACTCCCTCGCACTGTAATTCTGTACCCTGTTTTGTGTGTGTGTGTGTGAGAGACGTTGCTGCAACTTTCCTTCGCCTGCTTCCCTTTCCCCAAGGCCATGAAGGCAAACAACTGTTTATTGGGTTACTCTGGTGAGGGTGTGTGTGTGGGAGGGGGGGGGGGGGGGGGGGGGGGGGGGGGGGTTCTGCCAGCTTTTCACTCGCCCTCCAACTAAAGAAGTAAATAGGTGGAGAAGATAAAGGGAGAGGGAGATCAGTGGCCATACATCCTCCATACAGTAACATACCACATTATGAGGATAGGAGCAGCTGTAAATGGCTGTGCTGATATTGGCTCCAATAGTAGTGGATTAAAGCAGTGCCTCCAGAAAAGGGATTCTGGTTCTTTGTGTCTTTCTCCCTCTCTCTTTTTAGTGTTTTTCCTCTCTCCTCCCCCTCCCCACCCCAAAGTTTTGAAACAAAAAAGACACACAGAGAACAATCGGAAAAAAACAACTTCCCCCTCAGCACTGACAAGCCGAGTAAATCTGGATCAGGATCTGTGAGTCACAAATGTTCATAGCTGTTTCTCTGTTACACACACATTATATATATATATATATATATATATATATATAATCACACAAAGTAGACAAACAACACAGAGTAGATAAACAGCCCCGGCTTATTACATCTAAAGACTGCCTACCACTCTGTAATAGCCTCGAATGATGCCAGTGACCACGCCGCAGAGCAAAAGACCCCAGGTGTTTGTTTCTCTGTGGGGAAGGGAGAGAGGGGGAACAGGGGGCTGTGAGGGAGGAGGGAAGAGCTCTTCAAGGTGGACAGGTGTGTCCGAGGGAACGCTCTCCATGAACGCTGCGAGAGTGATCGAGCGAGTGGAGAAAGACAGGAATTGGGGAGCGAGTGCATGTTGGGCGAGGAGGGAAGGACCTGCAGGAGATGGAGTAGACCTGTTCATGTGCCAGACGGTTGTCTCGAAAGCGTGTCTGTGACGTACGCTGACCCCCCCCCCCCCCCCCCCCCCCCCGGCCACAAATTGAACGTCATTATTAAACTCATTTCAATATGTGATTAAGGAGAAATGCAATCATTGCAAGAAATGTCGCTGCTACAGCAGTTGTTACCTTTTGTTCCCCTGATTGTGCCTCGCCGGGCTACTATTGGTGTTGTGTTTTTCGTTTTTCTTTTTGTTGCTGTGCTTGTTGCGGCGGGGCTTGTAGCGTACCCGTCACCGTGGACGAGCCTCGAGTCCAGAGGTGCAGCCGAGCGGACATGTCACTCTCAGGTGCCCGAGGGGACAGCTTGTGCTGCACGCACAGGTTCTCTGTAGGACCGGCCTCCTATAGAGCAGGCAGATGGCAAAGTCCTGGGATGAACTACATGACAAGGTGCTTCCATGCAACTCCCTTGTGCCGGACACAATTCAATCTCAAGACTATCAAGGCACTCTGGAGCGTACTGCCCAGGGTCAGATAGCTCTGTCTCAGTTGCAGGTCATGGGTCGTCCAACAGTATCATGACCCAAAACAAACACACACTGCTAAAAGCACCCCTAGAATGGATAGAAAGAAGTCATTGGACTGTTCTGAAGTGGCCTTGTATGAGTTCTCATCTGAATCCTATCCAACGTCTATGGAAAGAGCTGGAACTTGCAATAAGCGCCCATCAAACCTGAGCCAGCTGGAGTAGTTTGCTCAGGAAGAGTAGGCCAAACTGCCTCACAAGTGCACAAGTCTCAGTGAGAACTACAGAAAACGTTTGATTGCAGTGATTGCCCCTAAAGGCTGTGCAACTAAATATTAGGTTAAGGGTCCCATCATTTGTGTCCAATGCCAATATGTTTTATTATTTATTCCTTTTCGTGTTAGAAACAAAAGCCAAGTCTGATTCTAATACATATGGAATAAACAATGGTGGATGCCAATTACTGTAGTCAGTTTCAGTTTCAGTGTAAATTGTACATTCTTTGTTTTATTTGTGGAGGGGTACAAACAGAGCACGTCTGCACATATGCTGTTCTCGCATCAAGGCCGCACCGGCCAGACAATCTCCAGTGAATTTATTTCTCCACGATTCCACTAATTGGTTTGACATTCATGCTCGTCTCACACGACACCAAAGGTATGTTGGTGCTTCCCTTCACCTTGTCTTTCTGTCGTATGGCTGACAGTAGGAGCCACTGGACTCCCAATGGCGAAAGGAAATTGAACGCCACAGCACAGAGGATGTGGCAGGGAACTTAACGACTCGCTGGCCGGTGTGTTAGTGAAGTTGGTGTCATGGGTTGTATTTGAGGGCCTGTTTATCTTGCCGGCGGTGTTTTCCGTCTCCACGAAGACCGTGCCGATTTTGTACGTTTCCACAGTTACCTCTGTATTTCCAAAGGTATTATTTTTGGGAGTGGTAATCGCCATAATGGTAATCGAGGGGGTATAGAGGTTTTTTTTTATTGTTCCCTCCTTCTCTCTCTCTCTCTCCCTCCTTCCTTCCCTCCCTCCTCTTCAACCCCCTCCTCTTCACCCCTTGTCCCTCACGCAAACATGACACAGGTTGCCGTGACAACAAGAGGTGGTCACCATGGCTGTCTCGGCAGCTTGTTTTTACGGTTGTACGGCTGCCTCAGGCATCTGCCTACATTCCTCTCTCCTCCATCCCTCCCCCCTCCTCTCCTCCATCCCTCCCCCCTCCTCTCTCCTCCATCCCTCCCCCCTCCTCTCTCCTCCATCCCTCCCCCCTCCTCTCCTCCATCCCTCCCCCCTCCTCTCTCCTCCATCCCTCCCCCCTCCTCTCTCCTCCATCCCTCCCCCCTCCTCTCATCCATCCCACCCCCCTCCTCTCTCCTCCCCCCTCCTCTCCCCCCCCCCTTCTCTCCTCCCTCCCCCCTCCTCTCTCCTTCATCGCTCCTCCATCCTTCCCCCCTCTTCTCTCCTCCATCCCTCCCCCTCTCCTCACTTCCCCCCCTTCCTGTCTCCTCCCCCCTCCTCTCTCCATCCCTCCCCCCCTCCTCTGTCCTCCATCCCTCCCCCCTCCTCTCCATCCCTCCCCCCCACCTCTCTCCTCCATCCCTTCCCCCCTCCTGTCTCCATCCCTCCTCTCTCCTCCATCCCACCCCCCCTCCTCTCTCCTCCATCCCTCCCCCTCCTGTCTCCATCCCTCCTCTCTCCTCCATCCCTCCCCCTCCTCTCCTCCTTCCATCCCTCCTCTCTCCTCCGTCCCTCCCCCTCCTCTCCTCCTTCCATCCCTCCTCTCTCCTCCGTCCCTCCTCCTTCCTTCCATCCCTCCTCTCTCCTCCATCCCTCCCCCTCCTCTCCTCCTTCCATCCCTCCTCTCTCCTCCATCCCTGTCCTCTGCCTCCATTTCTCCCACTCTCCTCTGCCTCCATCCATTTCTCTCACCCCTTGCCCCCACCCCTTCTTCTCTCCCTCCTCCATTGCTCCGTTTAGTGCACTCCACCTCCCCTCCCTTTCTTCCGTCCTTTCCTTTAACCCTCTCTCCTCCATCCCTCCCTCTCTCCTCCATCCCTCCTCCCCTCTGTCCTCCATCTATTCCTGCTTCCCTCCCATTCTCCTCTGTCCCCTCCTTCTTGTCTCCATCTCTCTGTTTTTGTATGCTCCCATAGGTGAGATGGGCTCTGAACCTGTCATTGCAGAGATCGTTGTGACGGAAGGCTGTACCAACACTCACTGTACAACAGCGTTCCCAGTATTGTATTCTCAGTCCAGCTCTCTGTCCTTCTCTGTCAAGGTCTCTCTCTTGGTCTTTCTATCGCTCTGCCTGTACCACTGCCCCCCCCCCTCCCTCCTTCTGACCTCTCCTCACCTTATTGATTGCAACATTATTCATCCCAAACTTTTTTGTTGGAGTGTTTTGCGTGTGTTTTTTTCCTTTTTCTTAGGTGACCTTCACAGAAGGAGCTTAGAAAATACAGTAGTCACACACATGTACACATACACACACACACACATAGGGACCATTATTCAAAACACACCTATGAATCCCAATATACAATCACACTCTATGAAACGACATAGCGTTTTGCTGTAGAAAGTCAGGCTGCCGGTTGTCTTGGTCAAGGTCTGTTTTATGGGGCTGATGTTGTTTGGCAGCCAAACTGGGTCTTATTTATTGATCTCCACCTGATCTGACACCACAAAAGCATCTTCCATGAATAGTTTGACAAGCAGATGGAGATTTGTGTCTGGAGACCAGTTTAAGAGGGGCACCATTCAGGTCCAGTCAAAGAGGTCCAGGATTCCCTGTTGGAATCAAGACTCCCACAATGAGAAGAGCTCTCTTAACGTTTGCAGAACATTAGGACAATTAGTGCAATTAGCCAACATTATGCTGTATTTTTGGAGGCTTTTGTCCGGCTGATTGTTTGACTGATTTGACCGGCTGGTTGGCTTGCTTGCTGGCTGACTGACTGTATTTGTGGAGTAGATGGGCGGTTATATCAGCTTTCCAGGCCGGCTGATTAAAGCCACCAGGTCTCAAATAGTTGTCAGCCGCCCTCTCCAGACGCCTGTTTTTATTCACTGCTTGTTTCCAACGCCACCAAATGTCATTGCCATTCAAATAGGCATGTTTGCGAGACAGAGGGAGGATTTGAATTCTGGAGTCAGAGTGCGGCATCCTCCCAATGCTCGCGATTCACCCAAACACACCATGCTTTAGCACTCCGTGATTACACCTTGCTTTGTGAAGAAGTGGGTAGGTGGTGGTGAGGGGGGGATAATACAAACCCCTGTCAGAAACACCCCACATTCAGCTTTTTAAACACATGCCTCGATCTGAAACAGGAACATTGTCCTTTGCCTAATTGTGTGTGTTTGTTTGTGTGTGTGCGCAGATAAGTGTGGCTCCTTCTAATATGACGTTCCTGGGTTGGCAGAATGAGCTCACCAGTACCAGCCTCCATTAGTCCCTGTTGGGGTCTCGTCTTTGCACAAGGTTGCCTCGCTGATCGCCGCGTGTGATGTTGTCCTCGCCGCCTCGCCATCCCACACTTCGTATGTACTTAGTGCCAGCCTGGTTGTTAGGCCACCTGGATGGATGGGCGGCGGGGGCGTTTTCATCCAGCTGATCGAGCACTTAAATGCAGTCTCCGTAGACCTCAAGGCAATGGGGTGGGTAGCAGTGAGAGAGGTGCAGTAGGAGGGGCGCAGTCGGCGAGGTGGACGCGCGCTGGTCACAGCGCGGCCGATCGCCTCCCCTTGGCGTCGACGCCTCTCCATTCCGGAGGCGGCCAGCGGACCGCCGCTGCGAGTCGTTTCCAGCCACAAACGGGGGGGGGGGGGGGGGGGGGGGGGGGGTAAAATTGATGGAAATGAGAGAGGCGGGGGGAGAGACTGAGGAGGGGAGGGAGGGAAAGAAGAGCGGATGGTAAATCTGATGGAGAGGGTGAAGGGGCTTGGGCGGACTGGATGGTGTGTGGAGCAGTCAGACCAGATGCTTGCTCACTCGATTGCTTCTGCAACCATGGATGTGTTGATGGTCCCTTTTCAGAGCACTGAGTAATCACTTGTTTCTCATCCCGCTCTCTCTTTCTCTCTTTCTCTCTCTCTTTCTCTCTCTCTGTCTCTCTCTCTCTCTAGGACCTACGAGAGGTTTGGCTCAATTACCCTCGTCACCCACTGCAGGTTGGTCCACATTTATTCCCCATGTGTCATGCTTTCCCCCCTTCAGATACAGTACACAGCCATGTACAGTAGATGATGTATTGAAGGCAATGGCTCCAAATATTTGTCAGGCTGTACATTTTGCATTCGTTGACCAGCCCAAGCACACAGACATACTTTCCATCAAACAGAGACACATTCAGAGGAGCAACTGGAAATATGAAAAAAGACGTGCACAGATACAGACATCACGTATCATCATCTCTCTCTGTCTCACTCATTCCCTCTCACAAACACTTTTCTGTCGCTGTCTTAACACGACAACATACACCTCTCTCTCTCCCTCTCACTCTACTTGCTTTGCCTGATCTGCCCGGAAACATTGGGAGTAGAGAGAGGGGTGTTTGTTTGAAATTAGGATTTGGAGGAACAGATCAAAGATGCTGTAACAGGATTACAGTCCCAAATCACAAGGGCCTCGAGGGACCGTCAGCATGCCTTCCCCTCACTCTGATGTGTGTGTGTGTGTGTGTGTGTACGCCTGCCGTCTTTTCAACTTGTCCCCCTGATGCCTGCGCGTGTGTGGCACGTCTGACGGAAGTGTTCGCACATGTACATCTTTTGCATATACATGTTTGACTCCAAATCCCTTTGAGAGCTTGTGTGTGTGTGTGTGTGTGTGTGTGTGCACGCCTGCGTGTGTTTCTGTCTTAGATGAAGAAAGCTGTTTCAACACACTCAAGCTTTCCAGTGAGCCACTTTCAATCAGTTTTCCATCAAACGCCACACACTCAAATGAGCATAATTCAAATGTGATAGTACACATCCTGCTCCTCCTCTGTGTCGCCCTGTGGTCAGAACAGGTTACATGGCCATTCAAGGTGTGAAAGTAGGACGGCAGATTCAGGATCAGCTATAACATTTAAAACGACGCAGCCCAGCTGGACCCTGTCCTGGAACAGCAGTCCTACTATGACATGTCACGTGGAGGCTAGACTCGCATCCAGGGGCCAGTTGCATAAACTTTGTTTAAGACTAGTCTTGGCCTTAGACTGTCTTGATGTCAGGTTAGACTGGTCTAATTGAGCCTGTCTGTTGCCTACATAGTAAGACTGACTTAATCTGAGGTAGAAAAGTAAGCCACCTCTCCCCAATCCTTGCGGTTAGTTGCTATGCCAACGATCTGTTAGTACGTCATTATCTTAGCATAAGTTATTAGAAAATGAATTAAGTTTGTTAATTTAACTGCAGACAATTTTACCTGGGGTCTGCTTTTTCCACTAAAATGTAATTTATTAAAAAGTGAGTAGATGACAACAACTCACTTAATCAACGCTAGCCATCTGCGTTGGAGTTGATTAATGGAACTACCATTGGGGTTAAATTAAGAATCTTATAAACACACACTATTTGTTAATAAGACCACTTGTTCACAATTGTATTCCTCCTACATATCCAGGTTTGCAGAAGGTTTAATGTATCAATCTTTAGACGTTAAGTGTCACTGTTTTGTCCGGCATCTTTTTCTTTTTTCGCAAAGGGTCTTATTTTAACCATAATGCAAAGCGCAACAGGCTATCTCGGTCAGTCTTGCGTTAGTTGTTCATAGTGAAGCTTTATGCAACAGGGAAATTGAAGTGTCTATGGCAAGTCGGACTTAATGTTGCATTTAAGTCTATTTTTATGCAACTGGCCCTAGGTCTATAAATATTCCACCAATGTAAGATCATACCCAACCCCTCAGACCACCGGCGTTCTCCTGGCGCTCTGAGAATCCCCCTCCGTGCGGCAGCTGGGCAGGAGGTTGGGAACTCACAACGGTGTGGGCGGGGACCGCCATCGCTCGGAAGGCTCATTAGAGGGTGCAGCCCCGAGGTCTGGGCTCCCCGCTGTAACCCCTGCGCGGTCGCCCGCGGGCGGCCTCGTCTCCGGCTCGTCCTGCGAGCCTACGGAGCCTGTGCAGACAGCTGCTCTCTGGTCGGATGGATGAAGATAGTAACAGGGCCTCAGTGACCTCCTGTTGTGGGATTGTATCCCCCACCCAACTGTCTTTCAGCACAGATGACTCTTCCTGGATGATTAAAGTAGCCTATGGGTAGAGAACCAGCATCACATCCAGGGGCTCTGCTTCAAGGCTTTTTTCCTGACTAAGGAGAGAGGGGTGATACCAATTAGGTATGGCGTGTTCTGTGTTGATGTCAATTTGCTTCCCTGCTTTGACAGTTGGTTCATAATACTACCAAGTAACAAGTAAGGAACAGTTCTTGATTGAATTTGATACAATCTTGTAGCCAAGAACAGAGGGTTGCAAAATGGTAAAGGCTCACAGTCCTAAACAAGCCCTATGCCGAGCTAACGAGGCCCCTGGTCTGGCTAATAACCAGTAATTTCTTTTCTTTTGTTTAGTAGTCACGTGTGTTCATCTGGTGTGCATGTGTTTGCGTCACCGTCGATTTTGTGGGTTCTGCACATAAACCTATTATTAAATAGACCAAGCATCAAAGCTGTTTTAAGATGGCGTCCGGTTAGTTTCTATGGGAGTCAGATGGCTGAGTGGTTAGGGAATCGGGCTAGTAATCCGAAGGTTGCTAGTTCGTTTCCCGGCTATGCCAACCAAATGAAGTTGTGTCCTTGGGCAAGGCACTTCACCCTACTTGCCTCAGGGGAATGTCCCTGTACTTACTGTAAGTCGCTCTGGATAAGAGTGTCTGCTCAATGACTAAATGTAAATGTATGGAAAGCTCTATGTGGCACATAGAAGCTTGCAAAACTGAGTTATGGTCAGCGCCATGTTGAACCGGCCCATCCGCTCTTGCTTATTAGAGTGTGCTTCTCACTGTGCCACTGAGCAGTTTCCATAGAAATGAAGAAATCATCTTTAAAGAAATGTGACGGTTGGTCTACTTAATATTTGGTCTATGGGCACCCACATCTGTAGCCTCACACTTCCTCTTTCATCTCCTACTGCCTGTGGTTGGTGGAGCCGGCTGGCATTGGCGGGGGGCTTATGTCTTTCTGTCGCTCAACACCGTTACAGCCCCCGTCTGTTGCCATCGCCACGGAGCCAGGAAAGGGAAGTTTGGTCAAATGTGTCTTGGTCAACATGCTTTAAAAAATCTGGTTCCTGTCTCTTGGCCATCGTTCCCATCTATCCAAACCAGTGTGGTTTCTCGGTTCTGATCCGAACATAAACTCCTTAGTGAATAATGTATTTTTTGCTTTGGAAGCATTGGTATCGGTGATATCGCCATCCCTGCCAAGGATCCTTTTGACAGGCGCCTCAGTCGGACCGCAGGGTCAGAACGCTTCTTCCTTCAAATGCCAGGCTGAGGAGGTTTCATGCCAACGCCCGCAAACGGCCTCTTCCTCAGTCACACCGTCCACAGTGACGCCTGGCATTTCAACGCTTCCTCGCTAATTAAGGAGGCTGAAGAATTAAATGTTTCTTTGAGCGAAGTGAGAAGTTGGAACCATGACATTACCGGAGTGCTTCCAATTAAAGTGCAGCATTTAAAAAATACTTTGGTCATGTGATTCCACAGTGTGTGGTAGGTTGAGCCAAGGGTTTTACGTGAGAACTGTGAAGTCCTTATTCTGGAATATTAACAGCTTTGCTCCGAACTTTGAGATAAGGTCTAGCTCACAATTTATCTGTGTGTACTCCAAGTGTAAATTGTTGCGGTGAAGCTGTTTGGAGCTTCAAGGTTCTCCAAGTGCCTGTACAGCATTTGTATATATTTACAGTAAAATGATTCATGCTAACAGTGTTGCATTGGTTGTGGTTTCTTTATTTAGAAACTGTACTTAAAATGATTTTGCCCAGTGTTAGGCCGACTTGTTTGCCAGAGAAGATGTCTTGGTCAAACTTAGTGTAGCAGAGACCAATTAGATGCTGTCTCCACTCAAATTAATTCACCCATATGGAAACTCCAGATTTAACGTGCGTCCACACACACACACACACACTCACAAACATGTACTCATTTTTTATGTTTTTCTTTTTCCTAATAAGGATGTAAGCTGTAAAACACCTTCCCTTTCGGAGATGTCTTGTTCGTCTAATGGACCACCAAAGCCACAGAACTAGCCCTGAACCTTGATCCACAACCCGACTTGCGAGTGCCCTAACATTTCAATTAAGCTCTTGCGGGATCCATCTGGGTTGGTTCATGTTTACACTCCGGTTCTCCGACTGTCACCAATGTTGATAATTAACAAGGGAATCACAGATGTTGGTGTGGGTTTATTTCGTCAGTGACGTGACAGGAAAGGTGTCAACAGGAAATGATGATGGGCAGCAGCACTGTGTTTACACCCATTGCCATGACAACTGCATGCAAAGGCTACACTCCTTTTGTATACAAGTCCAAGTACCGGTAACACATTTCCCTCAAAACCTCGTGTGTGTGTGTGTGTGTGCTCAGGTCCAGGAGCCCCAGACTGACAGACAGCTAATCGAGACATCTCCGGTGCTTCAGAAGCTGACAGACTTCGAGGAGGCCATTGGAGTGCTCTTCACACACGTGCGCCTGCTGGCCAGGGCCTTCACCCTGAGGACTGTAGGCTTCAACCACTTGACCTTGTGAGTACTCCTGGAATATCCACGCACGTGAGTCTGTGGTGTGTGCATGCGCGTCCTCCAAAACGCTCCACGTTTCCGCGCGAGTCGTCTCGGCCCGCTCTACGGGACGTTGTCCTCCCGGTGAGTTCTTCTCTCCTGCACTGGACCTCATCCATCTTCCCCCGTCCATATTTCTTCAGCCCCTTGGATGAGACATTTATATGAGTGTCTTGGGCATGCATGGCCAGAGAAGTCTGGTGATTCTCTGCCTGGAGATTGATAGGTTCTTTAACACATTGCTGGCCCCGTGCCTAATCCTGGGGCTTTTTCTGCCCCCTGACCGCCCCACGGGACGCAAAAGCCCCTTTATCTGCTGCCCGCCTCGGGTTGTGAGGTCCATGGC